>NC_042970.1:32622185-32714685 GCF_901001165.1 Salmo trutta | reverse complement strand
GGATCTTCCCTTTCCGGTTTTCACCATAACCATGTTTTAGTTACACAACATCTTCCCATCAAGGGCACAAAACAACATGCTTCATTTGACACGTGCGTAAAACAGTGCATGAAATGTTGTGTTGGCCACGTACTCTCCACTGGGTGTCACTGTCTGCCTGCTTATAACCACATCCCACTACCTGGCGCTCAAATTCTGTCAGCTAATAGACCATAATCATATAAACTGTAATAATGCATTTCTCCATGCCGCTATTGAGATAACGACACACTCCTTGGCGCGTGTTTGTGTTTGTTAAATCTTTATTACATGCACTGAAGTCGTGAGAAGAGCTGCTTCGGGTCACTGTGATTCTTTCAAAGGAACCAAACAAGGGTCGTTTTAATGATATTAAAACAGATTGACGAGAGGATGGGGGAAATAGAATGTGCACTATCACGAGGGGGGATAAGCAGGGAGGGAAAAATACTCCAGGTTCAATTACTTTGTGTTTGACCTTTCCCGGAAGGAGAGCTAATCCCTGAATATAATAGACTCTGGCAAAGATATGGAAAATGGCTGTAGCGTTATCAGTGTTGCCCGGGAGACCATCAGCGCGCTGGGCTGATGGAGATGCCTGGTTATTAAGCACCGAGTTTGTGTATATTGGAAAAATACTGCTTTTTGTCATAACGTGTCACTCAGACATACATAATGTTCCAAGTGCGATAATAAGTGGATGCTTCTTATTCATTCCCTGTGCCCTCACATAGGCCATCCACGCGTTTCGTTTTTCCGTCGTTGCCTGAAGAATGCATTTTCTAGAGAGGAATGAAATGTGTACGAGTCCTTTTCCATTGCTTACTTTTCGTATATGAAAGGATTTCACGAAAACTACTATTGTTACAGGTTACAGGATTGGCCCACTGGAACCTGCGTAAGCCTACGTTACACGTTTAGACATTACGGAAGCTTTTTCAGGATAATGTGCATGTGCTTTACGAACATATAGGCTTAGAACATGCATTAGGGACAAATTGCGTTTTAAATTAAAAATGAAACGAATTAAAATATGACATAAAATTACTAATCAAACAGTCAACATATGAGAGGTCGCACTTGGTGTCCCGAGTTTTGCATACAAGATAATACCGTTACTGATGTGTTGTTGCTGCCGTGAACAGATATTTACATTCTCCTCAACTACTCCTCCTCCTGGGATTCAGTCTCCTCAGGCTCAACCCCATCCCAATCTACTTTCCAGGCCTACGTGGATTTTAACTTGTAGGGATACATCCTAGGTCAGCTACAAACATAGATATGTATATTTCTAAAAGAGCCCATTGGATATCAAAAAGCTCTGCTCTCAGTTGTGTTAGTTCTGATATAGTCTGGGTGTGGTCAGATAGTCGGTTTGATGGTTCGTTCCCTCATTTTAAGCCTATGTTTTCAAGTTCTGTGGTTCATGACTGCACACAGTGGGGCAGCCGCGGACATGGTTAGGTCAATTCGTGGTCGTTGGGCATGGGGTGGGCTTCGCTCAACAAATTGCAGAACGGCTAATTACTCAATTAATGGAAAGGTGATCACTGGCCACAAGAGTGCGCGCATAGAGAACGCGTGGGGGGGGGGGGGGGGGGGGGGGCAGGCGTGGGGATCCTACACCGAAATGTAAATATCACAGCACATGATTGATTGGCTGTGATGCGGGGACGCCATATTATGCAAAAATTCTATGAAGGTTTATGGATTCTAGATTCTCAGATTGATTAATAACAGACCTGTTGGGTTTTATGGTGAGTAGCCTATATTCCCTAATTCATTCAAGTTCGTTATTCTGATATTAATAAGAACTCTGTCTGTTAAAAAATGAATATTTATTAAGTAACAATAATAAGAAGCATATAGTACATGGAAGCATTAGGCTATAACAAAACACCCTTTAAGCCCCTAGAGTTATTTTCAGGGGGGTGGACTGTGAATCAGTGGAACAACTGCCTGATAAACTTCCACACGACCGCTATTAACGAAATATATTAAACATGCGAATTCTAATCAAAAAGTTATTATAATTATGAGTATTTTACAATTGAGAGATTGTAAAATACGTCAGTAATTTTATGGTTTTGTTAATTTTATTGGCATGTTGGCACAGGGAAACTGAAAAGTCAACAATTCTCTCGCAGAAAAAAAAACCGTCGCGATAATTATTCGATTTCTTTCATCCATGGGAGGAAATACTTGTGTTCCCACTGAAACCGTTACCCAGTGAAATCCAACATAAAATAACTAGCTGGTGTGCGATACGACAACAAAGACCATGGATTGCAGATAGATTCTTAAGATAAAATCTGTATCTCAAATTGAACAGAATATAAGTGAGTTGAATTGAAATAAATGGGCTCTCCAAATACACTGAAGCCAAAATAAATATATAAGCCTTTGCACACGCGGCCCGTTAAACTTATTTGACGGGCCGCATGGGCCACATGAAATACTTCCAGGGACCCAGTACCCCCTCCTCCGAACCCCCTCCCCACTATCTGTCTATCATTTGGAGAGATCTACTCGGGTAAATGATGCATTCGATGCATTGGATGTATTTGTTGTGCGAGTTTGAAAAGGCGGCGATAATCTGGATGAGGGAGATAAGAAATACCATTTATTCCGCGGCACTTTGGAGCCTATTTCCCGGGCTGATCAGCCTCATTCTCCCGACACCTTCAGCAGCTCGCTGATAACGATTAGGCTATTTATTATCTTCACAAAGAACAAAGATTAGCTAGCACCGATGAAAAATTACCCCGGGATGGGTTATAATCAGAAGGAGGACCCGAGGATGCAACGAGCATATTCATACATTCACACACACACACACACACACACACACACACACACACACACACACACACACACACACACACACACACACACACACACACACACACACACACACACACACACACACACACACACACACACACACACACAGCCTTGAAATCTCATCTTCTCCTTCCTATTAAACAAACATTGCCTGCCCCTCACAATATATTGCATAAGGGATGTTTCCTACAATCCGCTGCATGGGACAAACTGATGGGGCACAACAGATTTCTTGGATTTATTTGAATTGGATTATAACCAGGAATAATAATAAAAATAATAATAATAATCTCAGACTCAAAATAATAACCATTTATAAAAAACAATAATAACTATTGGGGGGGTACACTGTGCATTGCCCATTGCACCTCCTTTTGAAAAACATTATTAGTGTGGTAAATTACTGCATCTCCATCTTTCTTTCTCTTCCTTCTCCCCTTTTTTATTGGTTTGAATAGAACTACTGCTGTCACTGTGGCAAAGGGCAGTGTGTGTGTGCGCCTGTGTGTGTTTAGAGTTGAGAGAGAGCGAGGAGAGAGAGAGAGAGAGAGAGAGAGAGAGAGAGAGAGGAGAGAGAGAGAGAGAGAGAGAGGAGAGAGAGAGAGAGAAAGAGAGAGAGAGAGAGAGCGAGGAGAGAGAGAGAGAGAGAGAGAGAGAGAGAGAGAGAGCGAGAGCACGAAAGAGTATGGAGAAAGGGAAAGGGGTTAGTGTGGCGAGATTAATTAAAAAAGTGAGATGGAAGTGGATGTTCGCCACTGATAAGGTTTTATCGCGTGCGCATCAAGAGTGCTCCGGTTCTGCCCGCCACACCAGATCAAAAAGGCTCGCACTAAACGCCCATCCCAGCCAACATTGATATAGCCACATTATCATGCAGATGAGTTTAATATTTGGCACACTTAAATATGTTAGCTGGGTATTGTATCCAAGATTTCACTGTGCACAATGCTGTCACTTGTTAATGCACGATTTCATTTGTTGCATTGAGGTTCTCTCCTCTTCTGTCTTTTAAACAGGATTATTTGGGGAGCTGTGATGGCAGATAAGGCCCAATCAAAATATTTCACCGTCACCGGTATAACAACACTGCCTGCGTTCAGTCCTATTGTGATTAAGTCTACCAAGTGACATTGACCTTAGGCTTCCAGACTCCATATCATTGACAAATTCCCCGCCTAGCCAATGTCTGACATTTGTAAATTCATTAAGACCAACCAAACCCGATTTAAAAAAAGATAGGCTTCAGGTGAGAATAAACAACGTATATTGCTAAATCAATATTTCTTATTGAGAATGACGCTCCAACACATCGCCTCATAATAATTTATCTATAGGCCTAATGAAAATATGACATGCATAGGCAATTTATCCTTATCATCAATACATTATCACGCTATTATCATTAGGCTATTCACGATTATAAATTCTCAACATAATAATAATAATCTCCATCCTTATTATTAGCCAGTTGTTCAGATAATCATGCTAACAAGTAAAGGATACATGCCCTGTCGTGCTCCGAGCATCTTTGAAAAAGGAACGGCTGAAATGTGCTCCCTTTTCGTTTGAAATTAAAGTCAAGACGCAGAGACAGGGGGTGCACAAAATAAGCAGTAAAGGCACAATGCCACGCGCTTGTACACATATTGTAATGACGCAAATGAAGACGAAAGGACGAGTGGTGTCATTATTCTCATAAATAGGCTACGCAACTGGCACAATATGCCGGTGCTACGAGAGATTGCTGCCACATAGCAACAGAGAACTTTGGCAACGTTTTCTCTCTCTCTCTCTCTCGATTCTGACGAGGAGCACGAGTAAGATAAATGAAGAAAGACACCGTACACAGGCAACATTATGCAATGATTATTAGGCTAGGGTCTATGATAGGCAAATTTATCAACACAATGTCAACATTCTCAATTATTAGGAATAGCATTCATAATAGTTTTCTTTATTCAATGATCATACAGCTCAAATCCAACTCCATCCAACCTTTAGGCAATTGAGAGCAGCCACCTTTTCCCCCAGTAGATTTCTATTGTCTTATTCTAAAACCTGTACATTTAATTCCGTTAACGTTTTTGTTTCTCGAGTAATCTTTTGTGTGTGTGTGTGTGTGTGTGTGTTTGTGTGTGTGTTACCCTTTGAACCTGGGGGGACGTGGGCACGAGACCCTGAGCCCGTGCTCTCAAGCACCTGCCGGCTACGGCGCCACGAGCCCATGGTCTTGTTAGGCAGCTTTGCGAGGGCTTAGCGTGTAGTAGGCCTAGGCTATTTTCCATAATGTGAAGTGTAAGTGTGAAGGAGATGAATGGAGGAGTAAAGGGTATATTTATAATCACAATAGCCAAGGAGGGGGAGTAACTTCAATGTTTTAAATACAAAAGTTAATCGTGTAAACTATTAAGGAAAGATCGTGTGCACCACTGGATTGGGCAGAATTGGTTAATTTAACATGTTTCTTATTTAAATGCGAGATCTCGCCAGTCAACGTCCTGTCTCATCCGTCTATAGGCTACAGTAAAATTAGGATATACATTAATGTAAATACTGTCAGGTATGTGGTTCTGATAGCCCAAAGATAAGCCTAGCTAACGGTCTATCTGCCGATTGTCCTTCTTGCTTTTAGGCTCTGGGGTGTCTAGTGCGTGTAAAATACGACTCCGCCATCCGTGCCAGTCGAGCTCTGACAGCTGTAGCCTACTCCACGCGCGCCCAGGGTTGGCTCAATCACAACAGGGACTCGCGCCTTTGTAATCCGCCTTGCTATCCCTCACAGTGCAGCCTGTTTTCCAGCTTCCCCCTGTCACATAGTTTACCCTGGCCGGGAAGACAGAGAGTATAGGGGTGAAGTAGGGAGGATGATATTTCAATCCTATCTGACACATTGTTATAGGCTATTACTTTCAAAATACCTGAAATCCAGTTTCGCGTCTGATTGTAAAAACAGAGAATGTAACGGTTTTAACCGCAGCCACAGACTATAGTAAGCGACGCCTTTTCACTTGAGAAAAGGAGAATCCGAACCCCGCATTTCTGAACTGAATGTCCGTTCTGTTATCCTCCGCTGTTGTTGCGCATTGCCAGTGGTTGACTTGGGCAGGAGCTCAGTACCGGCACCTCAATTTTGTTTTACTGCTTGAGCTCCTGTTCCGCTTATAGAATATGCTCTCAAAAGTATTGTGGAGCTCCTGCACCTAAATATAAACAGTACCGGCACCCAAAATGAGAACTGGAACCTATTTCAGTCCAAGTCAAGCACTGCGCATTGCTCTGAATGGACAGCAGCCTAGTTGTGTCACACACCACAGAGTAGGCGCCAAGTATTGTTAAGACGTAGCCTATTTGAAAATCTGAAAATCTGCCATGTATAGGATATGCAGTTTTGTTTTGGAAGACGTGTTACTGAGAGCATATTCAACTTTTTCCAAAGCATATTCGTATTTGTAGCCTACTTTGCATGTGGCATTTGTTCATTCCAGCACACAGAAAAAATAGAACAATTTAATTGAGAAATTGTGCTTTATTTTCACTGGACATCTGCTAACAGGTATTATAGTAGCCTAGTGTTATCAAATGCAAAGTCTAATTGAGGAATGGCGAGGATGGCTGTAAGTGAGCGTAAATCCTGCCTCGAAAGCATGAGGGGCGCTATTGGCTAAAAGCTGCAAGAGCAGTTCAGCTTTAGCATCCTGGAGAGACCACATATGTGCAGAATGCTCACTGTTCTATTTCCAATTCAGTAGGCCTATCGTCATTATAGTAGACTATTTGTAGCATTTCATTGGGAATCACGGATAGGCCTAATTTCTGAAAACGATCTTATATGATTGCTTTATAACAATAAAACAATGACGAAACAATAATAATAATACCATAACAATAGTATAGTAGGCTAAATATATAGTTTATATGATAATAATAATAAAATAATAATAATAGCCTAATAATAATTTATTTTGACGTAGAATTTTAATTTTTACCCAATTCAAAATAATGTTAGTGATCCCGTGGCTGGGCTGGAGACTGACTGCTCCTCTCCCCTCTTCTGTCCAGGCTTATTACCAATGACGAGGGACCATCTCTCTGCAGCGCGCGCTCACACGGTGGCGCTCAGTAATGTCAAGCCCTTATCTGCGGCGCGCCTACCCTTCGGTCCTCGCCCAGACGCCCACCTTGCCAATGGGAGAGCGATCAAGCGCGGTAGGAACAAACAGGTTAGCAACGCAAATCCTTGTCGCGACATTTGCTAATTATCAGTGTGATTACTGCTTCTCTGAATGCTTTTTTTGTTTCCTTAAGACACCCATCCCACAAGACCCTTGCTACAGCACAGCATAAAAACAACCAACTATTGTCTAGTAGTGGCAATGTCAACATGTCATCGGGGCGGCAGGTAGCCTAGTTGTTAGAGCGTTAGGCCAGTAACCGAAATGTTGCTGGATCGAATCCCCTGGCTGACAAGGTAAAAATATGTCGTTCTGCCCATGAATAAGGCAGTTAACCCATTGTTCCCCGATAGGCCGTTATTGTAAATAAGAATTTGTTCTTAACTGACTTGCCTAGGTAAATAAAGGTTAAATAAAACACATAGGATGCGGAGGACTCTGATGACTATACATCTGGCTAATCAGCGGCTGCTACTTGTACCGTTGTAATAATAGGTAGAGGGAAGTGACGATACCTCGCTGACCTCCATCCAACCGCCAGGAAGGATGTTCACAACAAAAGTGCATTAAAGCAGATTTTTTTCAGCTATGTTGGGCTCCCCCCATGCGGTGTCCACTCCATAGTCCATTAGACTGCAGTTCTCTGCTTTATTGACTGTGTTTGATTGTGTTTCGTCTTCTCTGGGGTCAAATCAAATTCCTGGTCAGGCTAGTGCGACCCAATCTCAGTCTCGCTGTCTTCTGTTGCCACTGGATCTATGTAGACACATTTCTGGATCTATGTAGACACACATCAAAAGACTACTTTATTTATAATTAATACTGCAATCTACTGCATTCATCCCAATAGAGTGTCTTTGCATTTATCCGAGTTTATCCTTTGAGAGGTAAGCAGATCTCGTGCTCCCCCATCTCCATCTACTCCTTTAAGTATTATTAAAAGTTAATTTCCTGATAATAATGTTGTTCTCCTCTAAAGATGCGGTGACGTCAGGGAGGGGCGTCAGATAAGCGGCTAGTTGGTGGGACAGGGCCTTGAGCTCCCTCCTCACATTATTCCCTGTCATTCATATTCACACCACCACCTTGCTCATCTATAGACTGCTCTCTCTCTCTCTCTCTCTCTCTCACTCTCTCTCTCTCACACACACACACACACACACACACACACACACACACACACACACACACACACACACACACACACACACACACACACACACACACACACACACACACACACACACACACACACGACCTACAAAATAAAAATAGTTAAACCAATTAATCTAAGTTACACAAATATATATAATTTTCTGAAAAATATGTTTTTTTTCACAAAAGTAGTGCACTGGGACATGACCAGTTTTAGCGTACCATGTAGATGTCTGTAGCAGGGGCAAAACCTTTTTTGTTTAGCATCTTCGCTTACAACAGTGTCTTGCAGGATTCAATAGTTGGAATTAAAAAGTTGTTGCCCTATCCCTTTCTCTGCAATTGACATTCTAATGGAATACAGAAAGAAAAAAACCATGTCCTCAAACATTTACATCAAAAGTTGCAACGTTCTGGGTAAAGACACAAAACATCCACATCAAATTAAATATTTTTATTTTTTAAATAACATGGAAAATCCCATTTTGTGCAGTATTAATTTACCATCCTTACAAACCACTTAATGTAAATGTACATTACTGTATTGTACATAGGCTGGTCATCTAGGTTTATACCTGTAGACTTTACATCACCATGAAGAAAAACAATGCACAATAAGGTAATTGAGTACATTGAGACATCAAGTGGTTTGTGATGTTGTGGCTCAGTTGATAGAGCATGGTGTTTGCAATGCTAGGGTTGTAGGTTTGATTCCCACGGGGACCAGTATGAAAATGTATGCATTATTATTGTAAGTTGCTTTGGACAAGAGTGTCTGCGAAAATATAAAAGGAATGAATAGAACATTTCAGTTTTCACATAGAAATAAGTTACATTTGCGTAGTATTTCGAGAAACTGGTAAACATATAAGTATTTTTATTTCCCGCGAGAAGGGGATATGACAACATATTACATATACCAGCTGAAATGTGCCCCCCACTCCAAAATAAAACAGTTCTCTCAACAAACATTCATCATTCATTTCTCAAACATTCATCATAGGTGCGACAAAAATCTGGAAAGCTTTGCCCGCGGGACAATGACACCGGTGGCGACACCATGTCTTTGCACCCGTGGCTGGACCCGTTTTTTGGGTCAGCGATATTGGGACCATATACTAAACAAACCCCATTTGGTGGCCCTCTATGGCTGGTAACGCCCTGTGCGCTGCTGACCCGCCAGTCGAAGGAGGCATTAATATGTAAAGCAGCGTGTGATCGCCGCTGATTCACAAACATGTTTATACTACACGAAAGAGCACACTGTCAGCCAAAAGAGCACACACCACAGCCATCACTCTGTCAGAATGTTAGTAATTCATAGGCTGAACAACATGAATAAGATTTACATTGGAGTAGCCTAGCCTATTTAAATTATTACGCATTTTTACGTATGGGATGTAAAAGTCTGGCATATAGTTTAATGTAGCCTAAATATAAAGAGGTATACATACTCATGCCTATTGGAAATAACTTTTTTATTCAAATATAAAGTGATCATTACACTTGGCATAAACAAAGACATTTCTCCCCTGGTTGAGAAAGCATTGGTGTGGGTGGTGGCCAGGGGCTGCTTCACTAACAAGGTGACGCTGTTGATTAATACGTTCTGGGATGAGACAAGCATACAGGGGCCAGGGCTGTCCGCTCGCTGGTGCTTGGGATGGAGAGGCGAATGGCATGGTGATTCTGCAGAGGCAGTTGTCAGAATTGGCAAAGGCAGAATCCAATTGGCTGTCGCGGGATCAACGCCGAAGTCAAGACTCCGCCCCTGCGCACATGACATGGAATTCACTGGCGCCAGTGCTGACAGTTCTTACAGCTGCATGTCGCTAAAGGCCTATCCGTCTCCATCGGAGTTTACGCAGCAGATAACCCTACGCCAAAACATAGGAAAAATAGACCAAACATATGCCGTATAAATTGAGTCAATACAAGAAAGGAAAATATACTTGCTAACTGGAGGAGAATTCTACCAAAGGGGCTTGACATCGGAATAACCAAGCCTGAGACAGATAAGGTATTTGCATAAAATATATATAATTTTCTTCTCCAAAATTGTGTGAAGAAAACAAATAATTTCTTACGCTTTGTAAGAATTTTAACCGTTTGTTCTGAGTGTACTGACGATGATTAGTTTACTAGTCTATATGCAGAGTATGTGGGTTCAAAAGTACTTATCTGTGCGCGTTACGGTGAGGATAGGTTCCTCGGAATGGGAGTGGGTGGGGACGAGTGATTCGAGGTGTTTATCTTATGTTGCACCTTTACATACATCACTTACAAATCGCACATAAAAATAAGCAGCCTCCCCGAATTATTCTCTTAGGACTGGACAGGCATACAAAGAAAAAAACACCCAACACCTTGTAAATGCCTCTGAAATATGAACATCCTATTTTTGGTTGTATTACAGGTGTCCCGTGTCAAACACTACCCGATGCCTGTAGAAGGAGAGAGACAAGAGGATCTCATCGGACTACTAGTGAGGACCGATTTATAGGAGATTGACGAGCGAAAATTCTCTACACATTTATGTTCTGTTTTCCACAATAGGAGGACATTTTATCAGGAGAGGGAGGCTCATTTTTTTTTTATAGACAAAGCGGAGAGAGAGGAAGGTTCAGGAACACGTTGTCCTCTCTCTAGAGAGGCCCCTCTTCTCTTTTCACCCTGTTTGCCCAACACGGAGAGATCCACACAGACATGGATATAGCGGCTGATCCACCTCGGTGGATGCACCACCACGCCGTGCTGAACGGCCAACACCCGGATTCTCACCACCCCGGCCTTTCGCATAACTACATGGAGCCCACCGCGCAACTTCTGCCCCCGGACGAGGTGGATGTTTTCTTTAACCATCTTGACTCGCAGGGAAACCCGTACTACCACAACTCCGCTCATGCACGGGCCAGAGTGTCCTACAGTCAAGCTCACGGTAAGACCTCACATTCACTTTCCTAAACAACTTCATTATCAGGATAAAGCAGGAATTATCGTGGGCATAGGCTATTCATGTATTTTCTCAAAGCAATACAAAATCCGCAAAGGCTTATTTACCCATTAATGTGGGTGGGTTTAAATGCATCGGTTTGATAGGCCTACTAGTTGAATTTGCATTACTGTCTGATAGATAGCATGCTATAAAGTTACATTTGCATTACTGTCTGATAGATAGCATGCTATAAAGTTGCATTTGCATGGGAGAACAAAAATGTAAGGCAGTGGATGAGACCATTAAAAGTTGTGGACACGAGAGCAATTCAGCTGATGACAAAAATAAGGAAATTATAGTCAAATAAATGTCATTTACCCTTCTTGACTGAAGAACTAGTCAGATAAACAAGGAGTGAGAAACGATGTAATAATACATAGCTGAAAGGGTGTCATGTATTTCTGCTTGGGTCAAGCGAAAGAGGTTCCAGTGAACTTACCAGACCCCATGCATGTCGTTGCTACATCTTTATCATTGACTATAAAATATCAAGATGACTCAAAACGAGAAAAATATATTTCTGCGGTTATAGTTTCTGTGGTTTTGTCTGAATACCTGCCAACTGCGTTTTTTGTGCCCCTCGCGAATCGAATAATTCCTTTAAGCACGCTGCGTCAACAGGTTAAGGACTTCGGTGTCCCAACTTTCTGTAATCCTATGGCATCACATCATCAATGAGAGCTGTAACATTATTAGCTGGTTTGTGTATTCCATCTATGAACATGTTATTCTACTATTCTTACAGCTCGCTTCGCTGGGGGTCAGGTCTGCCGGCCACATCTCCTGCATAGCCCGGGGATTTCATGGCTAGAGCCCGGCAAAGCAGCCCTCTCAGCGGCCCACCATCACAACGCATGGGCGGTCAGCCACTTCAGCAAGACCGGGCTACATGCCTCAGGCTCCGGGGCTCATGGTGGCCTATACCCCTGCAGCAGCAACGCCAGCACGGCCTCGGCCTCCTCGTTAACACCCGCGTCCCATTCGAGTCCACATCTCTACAGTTTTCCCCCTACCCCGCCGAAAGATGTCTCCCCAGACCCCGGGGCCGCCTCACCCTCATCCTCTACCCCGAGAATGGACGAGAAAGATTCTATCAAGTATCAAATGTCAATTTCTGACGGCATGAAAATGGAGGGTTCCAGTCCTCTCCGGAGCAGCCTGGCCTCAATGAGCGCACAGACCCCATCCACCCACCACCCCATACCGACCTACCCCACATACTCTCTCCCGGCAGCGCATGACTACGGGGGCAGTCTCTTCCACCCTGGCAGCCTGCTCGGAGGATCATCCTCCAGCTTCACCCCGAAATGTAAAAGCAAAACTCGGTCGTGCTCAGGTGAGTTTCATCTTATCTCGAAAATGTGTTACAAATGTTTGTGTTACAGAGTAAAATGATTATGAAATTATCATTTTATATTATTTTTATTATGACAGAACACACTGAAATTATGTTATTGGATATAGGCTTTATAGGCTATATTTAAGCTATCTTAGTGTTATAACAGTTTTGTTTTATCTAAATCCATAATTGCGTTAAAAAACAAATAGCCTATATTAAAACAAGAATACTATGAACGTGTATTGAATTACTGCCATGCACTCAACAAACTGAACACCGTTTAAACTAAAGACATTTTTACACCAAACAATATAAGATACCTATGTAGATAATAAATATAGCCTAAATAAAAATAAAAATATATAATAGCTAGCCTAGAATTTTTACGTATATTTTGATGAATGTATATATTAAGGCCTGTGTTTAAATGCATGCGTAAATATTCCCCAATGTAGGCTATTCTATAAGACTGATATTTTTTTATGAATGAAACGTCCATGGCATTTTCAAAACTCGCAGTTTAATGCAATTTGATTTACTCCGTTATCAATCTTTCCATAAACGTCCATAGAAAATAGGACAAAATGGGATGACAATATGCAGTATCGTCATAATTAGCCTTGACGTGGAAGTAGAAGTAGTGTGCATGGAATAATTGGGCTGAGGGTTACATCGTGCATGTATGGTCTGGAATAATTGGGCTGAGGGTTACATCGTGCATGTATGGTCTGGAATAATTGGGCTGAGGGTTACATCGTGCATGTATGTTGTCATAACTCCTTTCATAGCTCTTTTCACACACACACCGGTTTCTTTCGTCGCCACAACACAGTCCGCCTCGAAAGAACCAGTAGGAAGGTGTAGGCCCCTACACACACATACACCTAAAGCAGTGATATCCACATAATAGTAATCCTGTATGTGAATTGCTTTGCTTAGCCTATGGATCAAGAATGTTAACTCAAAATCTATTTTCTTCCCCAAGAGGACACAAACATGTATTATAGTTAACTATAATAACGAGACTAATTATATAAATAAAAGGTTATGAATAACTGTTTATTTGTTATGGTGTGGGGGTGGACAGATACAACAATAAGAAGTGGTGTGAGGTTATGCTATGCTGTGTCCTCTTCGACGATTTTTTATGACCTAATTTATGCAGCCACGTTTTTAAACAGAAGGCATACCGTTTCCTCTTTATTATGTCAACTGGTCATATCCATTCTGCATTTTTGTTTTATACAAATCGGTAATATCAACAGATATAGGCCTAATGTAATTATAATGATAATGTAGGCTTAGACTAATAATTAGAAGAAAATCTGTGAAGAAATAAAACGATCCCAGTGTCCCAGGCCTGAGTAATATACGTTTGTCCAGGCTACTTTATTTGGTTGAAAAAGACAGGCAATGCGTACTGCCTCGCTTCACGCATACACCCAAGCCCTGTAGCTCGGCTGAGCGCGGGCCCGCTTCGGCTGACACGTTTATTATCCTCTTTTGTAAACCGCGACTCAATTACGCTCGAGCTGGCACGCCCTTGAGAACGGTGAACTGGATACAGCCCCGGAGGTGTGAAAAGAAGATCCACTCGAGCATTTGGGCCAAAAAACTCAGTATTTACAATCAGCCGTTTCTTTGTTACATAATACAGCATTGTCGAGACTGACATTTGATGACTCTAGGCAGAGCTGATTGCCTTCAAGCAGCCCCTATCTTATAACCCTCCATTTTACTGAGCACCAGTATTAATTTGTTAGAGAAAGAAAGCACCAACAAAAAATCAATTCACCATATTTCACAACTAAGGATTAGATGTCTCAACATAAACCCCAAGAGTAGTCCTAAAAATAAAACCCACATCTGTCAGTGTGCTATTATGGTCATTGGAAGACAGAGGCACAACTTCCATCATGAACACCCAGATAGGTGTTTGGAAGTGGAACCTCCTCACTGATATATTTATGTCTTAGGTGCTCTCCCTGACATGAAGGAATAGACTGTCCTGTTACTAGGAGTTTTTCTTTGTGGGGATG
Source organism: Salmo trutta (assembly GCF_901001165.1). Taxonomy (NCBI): domain Eukaryota; kingdom Metazoa; phylum Chordata; class Actinopteri; order Salmoniformes; family Salmonidae; genus Salmo; species Salmo trutta. Next base: position 32,700,123 of record NC_042970.1, on the reverse strand, counting down.
TCCAGTATTGGTGGCTTGCAGGACCACAGAACTCTATAGCATCACACTATTCTGGTGGAGTCCCTGCTCATGCATACCTTAGAGGCACTTCCTGTTTGACTAACCCTAATCCAGGCCCCCTTCCTCTCTCTCTCCATCTCAGTCTCCCTCTTTTTTCTCTCCCTCCTTCTATGGCTCTCCATACTCAGCATTATGTGGAGCCACCAACAGAGGCAAAGGCCCACAAGTATGTTAGTATTACCTCTACTAGTCTAGACTGACAATCTGATCCACATTATAGGCAGCACAGATATTTCAAAATGACTACCTTAGTTTGCACTGGTTAGGTCACTTTAAGGAATGGTCATTATTCCTAAGAATTCCGATTTAAAGTGAGTTATAGCAGGCTGATATAATGATGAGCTGATGAGGCTGAGAGAGAAACAAGGAGATGTTGATTATCAGACCATCTTTGCCACATGTACACACACGCACAGACTCACACCCACTAAAGCAGGGATCATGAACTAGATTCAGCCGTGGGCCAATTTTTTCTTTTGTGGATGTTTAGGGGGCCGGAACATAATTGCAAATAATTTGTAGACTTCAAATTGACCGCAATAAGCTCAAACAGATATAATGTTTTCCTAAAACAATAATTTCAAACCTTGCTAACATTTGTGTACTATCAAGTGTATATGTCTATTATGCGTGGGAATACTTGGGAACAGATGTCTTTAATTAAAATCACTTGGAGCTGATTTCCTTGTGTTTTTAAAGTCTTTTGTGTCAAACATTTATTTATTTCTACATTTATTTAATACTTTGGGGGCCAAATAAAACCACCCGTGGGCCAAATTTGGCCCGCGGGCCGCCAGTTGGGGAATCCGGCACTAAAGGTTAATTTTCACCATAATGTATATATGGGGAGGAAAATCATTGTAATCACAGCAAAATGTAGAGAAACAGCCTACATTTCATTGTGGGTGTATGGGTACCCCTGTCTGAAGCATGCCTGGGTCCCAGCTGACCCAAAACTGACCCAAAACTGACCCAAAACTGACAGGGAGGAACTTAAACAGGTCAAACAGAACAAAGCCTGGCAGCAGCATTTTCATGTTGTTATTCCAAGAGTCTGCAGAGGGTTAAACACACACTCTCTTTCACACAAACTTCAGACCAAAAATACGCAGCCTTCTCATATTAACAGGAGTAAATCAACCAACTCCTACTAACAGGAATTCAAGAACAGAACTAGAGAGTAGAAATTAGAAACAAAAAATTCATTCTTAAAATTCATTCTTAAAACTTTTCCCATGCTTCTGTGCACCTAACATAAAAATATGCAGTCCTCGCATAGTTTTTCAGACTAATTAACATATCATTTAAAAACTTGTACATGCCACTGCTACAGATTCCATAATTGTTATGTATGATAAATGTATCATTAGAGTTAACAGGTTAATTTTATAAATGTCCCTGTGGTCTCCCTCCACCTGCATGCTGCTCAGAGGGGCGTGAGTGTGTCAACTGTGGAGCCACCTCTACCCCCCTGTGGCGACGGGATGGTACGGGCCACTACTTGTGCAACGCCTGCGGACTCTACCATAAGATGAACGGTCAGAACCGACCTCTCATCAAGCCCAAACGCAGACTGGTGAGTACACCAATCCACACACGCACACACACGCACGCACACACACACGCACGCACGCACACACACACACACACACACACACGTGGAGGGCGGAGATGGGAGGGGGCAAAAAAAGAACAAGGTAGGGGGAGAGGGGCGAGGAGGGCCATAATTCCAGGAAAGTTATATTTTCCCAATCAGTTTCCGGGAATTGTGTTTCCCACTCACCCTTGTGCTCCTTTACACAGGCTGTTAGCGGAGTGCTGGCTATCTGTGCTGTTTCTACTATCATTATTGCTGCTACTTGTGATACTGCTACTGATACCAGGGCCGGCACAGGCCTCTCTATCATCCCTCACTATATAGCTCACTGTGACTGTCTGCTGTGGAGGCTGTATGAGGGACTGGTGCACTGCACGCTTTGTGTTATTAAGTCACTTTATAGGTAATAGAAGAAAGGAAAAATCATGTGTTTCTTTTCTCTGTGAGTGAATCTAGGTGACTGGTGTGCAACACACTTGTAAATGGATATCTCTCTGTCTTTTGCTCAGCCAAATGCTGGACTGGGCCTTCTTGCTGCTTGGCTGATATCACATTGTGTACTTCTCATCGTGAACTCATTTCAACATCAATGTTGTGTTTTCCTCAGAGGGCAGCAGCCAGGTCAGATCCAGACTAATATAGACCTGTTACACAGCAATTCAATGGACTATGTAAATGTTGGCATTACTGAAAATAGTCCTTCCAGACTTAATGTGCTGGTGACTCCATTGATTGCAAAAATAAAATACAAATTTGTTGGGGTTAAATGTTAAAAGCTATTATTTTCATATAACAGCAACTATTTATAGCACTGCGCTAACCAGACTTTAAAACCCTTGGTCTCAACAACAACAAACACGCAATGAAGATGGCACCTCTGAAACTCTGCAATGGAGGGAATTGATACGACCCAATGAGATATAGATTTGCATCAAATACGAAAAACAAAGAAATAGGATTCTCCACGGCCTGTTGACAGATATATGAAGGCCTAAAAAATGATATGCATAAATGCCAAAATCTCTCGATTCAAGATATGATCTGAATATTTTCTGTAACATTTCGAATAGCCCACAATGTGCTACCGTTCGCGGGCGTAAACCTATTTGCATGTGGCCTAATACATCAATAGCATAATAATAATATTAATAATAATATTCATAATAATTATAATGGTAGAAATAATGTAATACATAATTTAATAATAACCATAAAAAATGTGTTTCATTGAGCTAATTTCACTACTAGGCTTATAAACTCGATAATTTATTTATTCTAGCAACTCGTAGCTGATTTTTTTCAAGAGTATTTTTTTTCCACGCCCCTCTTGAATAAATAAATAGGGGGTTTGCAGAAATAGAGACATTTCTTTAAAGCAAACTTCAATAAAGTTACGTTAAACCAACGTGGAATAGACCTTGAATTTATGTCGGTGCCCAGTGGGTAGGCTTATTTTCTGCAAATTCATATTTGGAATTTGAATGTCGGCCTAATTAGCGTACGCCTGTTCAAATGATTTACGAATCGGTTCCAAAATGTCTCATGGTGCATAATAAGATTATTAATCTATTAATCAAAGGTTACGGATGACAGTATTGAACGCATTTAATGGTTGAGACATAAGTAGATAATTTAGGCCTACATATTTCATGTCGACTGCGTTTGTTTAAGGACCATCCTAGAGATCATATAATCCTGTGCGCATCTTGATAAGAGAATGTTCGAGATATGGCTGAGGCAAATACAGACAGACTATTGACATTCAGCCGACAGCATGAAGACTGCACTGATCTGAATCATCCAATGCAGGCTATACAAAAAGCATCACCGACGCGACTCCGTTTGATTTTGGACTGTAGGCCTATTTAGAGAGTCTAGAGACCCGTTTTTAGATTTTTCTGAAACATTTGATTTGAGCAGTTTTACATTGTAAGCTGAAACGCCATGTAGGCCTAGGCTATGCATTTTAGGGCCAAAGCATATCCCTGGACCACAATCAATATAGCTTAAACCTGCATAAAAAGCATATTAAAGTTTCATAATTTTCCCTTTGGTCCTAATGTCTGAAAAATCCAGTCGTTGTTTTTCTCCCTGAGTCAGTAGCCGGTGCTACTTTTCAGCTCGCGTGTTTTCAGTACTCGCGCAGGGTCCTTCCAGTCGTTTCCTATCCGGATATCTGCCGGTACCGATAAGGAAGCGAGGCCAGCACATGTTTCCGTCCGTCGCGCGCTAGTACATTTACTTTTTTTTTAAATAGCAGTGGTCAAGCAGGCCAGCCCTCAATTTATAGAATATAGCAAAGCGATTAGTACAACATTTCAGGACACTTTATGTGCACAGAAAAAAAGCAATGTAGAGCTAGATGCTTGCAGGCCGGGCAGGGGAGGTGAAATAAAGGGATTTATGCCCTGCTACCTGTGGGACAATGGCTCGGGCTCCAGCCTCGACTTGTAGACTTCTTTACTACGAAGTTTGTTTATGTAGGGCAATTTTGAGCAATTTCTACTTGAATCAATAGAGAGGTACTTTGCATTAATCCATGTTTTATGACTGTCCTTAGGTGTGTAGGCCCATGCACTATTCTGACTGAGGGTTCAGATTACCATATTTTGCTGAAGGGGTATATGTACGTTTTATGCGTGTAACTGTCTCATATTAAGTGTGAAGAATCCATCTGTAATGACAGGGGATTGCACAGGCTGCCCAATGGCCCCCCTTCCTACCTAATCTCTATTCAATAGCAATGCTTTGCATCTGAGAGGAAGAGCTTTGATAGTCAGTGTTCATCAGTGTACTACTGTGTCTGTGAAATTAAAAAGATTTCACATGCTGGGAGAAAACTGTAGCCAATAAAGACAACGCATTACTTTCTTATATGATCTATTCAGCATGACTTTTATAGTAACCCCTGATTTATTAGGTTAATAGAGACCAATTCAAACACTAACAATACAACTATTTGGTGTATTTGATCAATATTCTGTCAGGGAATGTAAAGACTGGATACCTTTTCACTGCATAATTACGTCATTATTGAATCACATTGCAATAAACTATCAAACTATCACGCAATATGAATACATTTCTGATATCATATGCAAATCTATAACTGTAAGGAACAACTTCCATCTAAAACAGCATGAAATATTATGTTTTCTCGGCTCCTGGCAGCCGATATACAAATACTATACACACAGCCCGGCACTAACGTCATTCCCAACCTATGCTTTCATGTGTTGTGTGTCCGTGCTGTTGTGGTCGAATAAAGGCCTTCTTCATGTCCCCCTCCAGTCTGCGGCCAGACGAGCCGGCACCTGTTGTGCTAACTGTCAGACCACCACCACCACACTGTGGAGGCGCAACGGCAATGGAGACCCCGTGTGCAACGCCTGCGGCCTGTACTACAAGCTGCACAACGTAAGTCTCCCACTGCTGACAGCCTGACCAGCCCTTACCCACACGCAGCCAGCCAGGTCAGGAAGACCAAAAGGTTGCGTTGATTGGAAAAGGATAAGAAAGAGGGATAGGGAGAAAGGGATGGAGGGAAGGAGGGAGAGATGGATGCAGAGTTTGGCCCCTCAGACACACTGGGTCCTGTTGGTGTTTTCTTTGTGCTTTATTGTTTCCATGGTAGACGTCATCCCCTTGAGACTCACAATGGTGGGACTGTTATTCAGACAGACCAACTGCGTCTGTTCAAATGAGGCATAACTGTTGAAGGTTAAGTCTTGGTGCATTGCCATGTATTACATTGAATATGGTCTTGGTTTTAGTGAGTAAGCTGCGTACTGCGTACTGCTTCTGCATTTTATTTTTATTGTTACATTTCTTTAGAAAAAAAGACAAATAACTGTATCTAGAGTTCTCATAATAAATAATATGGTTATTCCTGTACATAGTCCATTCAATTCAAACACATTTAGTTGATTATAAACCCTTAGCACCATCCCAACCCGGTCACTCATCTCTCCCTCCATCTCCTTCTCCCTACAGGTGAACCGACCTCTGACCATGAAGAAGGAAGGCATCCAGACACGCAACCGCAAGATGTCCAACAAGTCCAAGAAGGGCAGGCGGGGCAACGACGGTTACGAGGAGCTCTCTAAGTGCATGCACGAGAAGTCCTCTCCTTTCAGCGCTTCCTCCCTGGCTGGACACATGACCCACATGGGCCACCTGCCCCCCTTTAGCCACGCCGGACACATGCTGCCCACCCCCACACCCATACACCCCTCCTTCGGCCACCCCCACCACTCCAACATGGTCACCGCCATGGGCTGAGCTGGGGAGGATGAGGAGGCACGTGAAGATTGTTCCGTTTTCTAATGGGGTTTGAGGGTCATATAGGCCTCTTGCTTGAGGACAATGTGTATAATGTTAAAGACATGCATTTGGTGTGTCTATGTTGATTGTCTTGCTGTATAGAGAGAATGTAAAGGGTACGGGGGGTATGGGGGGGTACGGGGGGTATGGGGGAACCAGGCAGCATCCACTGATGGGTGGGGTGGGGTTGGGGCGGGGCTATTTTACTCTCTATTAGGTACCTTCTTAGACCAGAGATAGACTACACCTCACCTCCACCCACCCCCATGCATATACCGGCCCCTCCCACCTCGCCCCCGTCCTGCTGCAGTGGTATGTGCCGAACAAGTCTGTAGTAACTGTGAATATTGTAAATGTGTGAGATACGAGGGTGGTGAAGACAACTTTGGGGCGAAGACAGAGCATTTCCCTTCACACCATTTAATAAATATATGCTGGATTTCTGCTCATGGACTTCTACTATTTTTAATGGACATTACAAAAAAAAAAGAAACAAGGGAAAAAAAAAGAGGTTTATAAAGCTTAATTTGAAACTGTATATTATTAATGGTATTATTATTATTGTTGTTATTATTGTTATCCAGATAATTTATTTTCACTGCCTTTTGTCTTTTTCTTTCACCTAAAACATTATGGATATTGTTATCACCATTTCTATCATTATAAATCTATTTTTAGCTGAAGCGCTTTCTCTGAGCTGTTAAACATTTTCCTCCTAATGAAAATAAAGGAATGAAGTTTATTTCTGCCAACTGCTCCCTCTTCACATGAACCCCAAGTGAATGAGAGGACTGTGTGTATTAAAACCTTCAGCAAGGAGACAGAGATACACAGAGCAGAGAAATAGATTGAATAAAACAGATACCCAGTATTTGACATTTCTGCTGCCACATTGGATACTTCATACAGAAAATCTGATGCTATTGTTGGAATAAAAGCTAATTTACACATTAACACGAGCAACATATCTGTTCTATCAATCCTATTTCTATGTTTGGGATAGTCTTTTTGACTTTTGTCCTGTTCTACATTACCTAGGCCTCTCCTGTTCATCAGTGTTGCCATGGTGATGAGCAGTAGCCTACACCTCTTGGTTTCTCTGTGATGTGTGTCTCTGTGCCACAGCACAGTATTGATTTGCTGCCTCTCTACTTAGCAGATAGAAAACCACACACCTGCTCTTTATTACCTGTCCAAAACAATTATAACCTGACAATCTGGATGCCATTACGTACTGATGATAATAAAGAAAACTTGTAAACATGAATGAGACTTCTCTGAGACTTATTTTCCCCGTGACACACACACACGCACGCGCACACACACACACACACACACACACACACACACACACACACACACACACACACACACACACACACACACACACACACACACACACACACACACACACACACACACACACACACACACACACACACACACACACACACACACACACACACACACACACACACACCCCGAATAGCAGGGTTCCCCAACTGGCTGCCTGCAGGTAATTTTATTGTTGGACATAAAATACTAAAAACACCAGCAAATCAGCTCTAAGGGATTTTAATTGTGGAAATCTTTTCCACAGTGTTGTCATGCATAATATAGAGATATGTAATCGTATACAAATGTAAGCACGTTTTGAAAGGATCATGTTTTTGTCAAATATTACATCTGTTTGGGCTTCTTGTGGTTGATTTGCAGTTTCAAATTATTTGTAATTATGTTCCGGCCTCCTGACCATCCATCCGCTCAAGAAAAAATAGTTCCGCGGCTGAATCTAGTTGATGATCCCTGCCATATAGCATAAAATGGGAATGGGAATGTGTGGGTAACAAGTGACTTAGCTTTGTGCCACTGCAGTAAGGGCAGAGCCGGCCCTACACTTCTGGGGGCCCTAAGCAAGATTTTAGTGGGCTCCCTCTTGACTGCGTAGAGAAATGTTTTAGTTTTAAAGTTAATTTCCTGCAAATCCACACATTTTTCCATGGGGAGTAGAGACATTTTTGCAGTTTTAAAGCTGATTTCCTGAGAAAGAAAACTGCTAAACTAGACACAAGCTGCTACTACTACAATTGGGATCATTTTCTTAAATCTTTTGACCTGAGAACTACAACAAAAACAGTAGCTAAATGGAATGGATGTCCTGTTCTGATTAAAATCATTGTGGGAAGTTAGTTGAATCAAGAGGCATTCAGCCATGGCATTGTAAACATTATTTTGGTTAGCTAGCCAGCTAACATTAACATAACTTGCTAGCTAGCTCTTCTATTTCTGCTGGTTATCTAAATAAACACCTTGGAATGTGTTTATGGTGGAACTTTCTGTACGTTTTCCGTCAAAATTATTGCTCAAAGCTTCGTGTATAGAGCACCACAATAGAGACAGACAGCGATACCGAGACCGAGTGCGCACTGACTGCACACAGCACGGGCTCAGAGCGTGTTGTGTGTTGTGCTTAAAAGGGCCCGTGCGGAAACGCGTGCGCTTAAACGTGCCTTTGAGGTGAAGAAATGGAAATGCAATTAATGGAGTAAAACAATTAAGGGGGCCCCCATTGCGGCAGGGTGCCCTAAGTGACCGCTTATGTCGCTTATGCCTGGAGCCGGCCCTGAGTATAGCCCATACACAGTGTCCATATTTCCATTCGCTCACATCTCTTTACATCTTTCCTGTATATTAAGATGTATAATAGCATGTATATTAATGCCACAAGACCAGTATGTGAACATTTGGAAAATCCGAAGGCCTAACATGACACAGAAGCGACCTACCACTGATCTCCATCTACCAACTGAATAGATGCATGCAGCAGGTGTCATAACACATGATGCACCCAAAGAGCTTTCCCACGTAATGAATACCTGCCTGAGATTTCTCTCCAAAGAGAGACATGTTTCTTAGAAAACACGTTGTGCTGATCCTCAGTGGATCACAGTCTATCAGACTCATCAACTGATATCCATTCTCTAATTAACTTGCTGTGCCCCAAACATTTGAGACATACAATGTTGACAGAATCGGAGCGGTTTGAACCATATGTTACATATATCTGCACTGATACTCAACCGGCAGCATCTGTTCAGTGAAAAGACTCACTGAACTCATTGTGTAATAAGGGTCCTCTCTCCTCAGACAGTACCATGATACCATCTTGGCTATGATCCTGGGAACCATGTTGGATCTCAGCCTTCTAGTCAGCACACAGATTCAGAATGAGAGTGTGTCTGTGTCTGTCAGGACCCTTATGAAAGCCACATGGGCCACGGACGGATTGTTCCTACTTTCTACATCCAGCTATAATCTATATGGGCTCAAATGGTTTGGAAAACGTACAGCTTGGGAACGCTCATTTACTACGAGTTATAGTCTGTGGTTTGTCTGGAGTTCGGTGAAATAAAATTTGCTCTGCCCTCAGGGCTACAGGACCAGGGTCTCAGACGGCACACCCCATGGGTCATCCTGAGTGCGAGCCCCTGAATCAGCCCCCTCCTCCGTCCCTCCCCTCCCAACCTCCTTGACCTCTCACCCTGGAAGCACTTACACTGTCATTCTGCCAGACCCTCCCGCTCTACACACAGACATATTTACTGATCCTTTTAAAGTGTCACGACTCCCCGCAAAAATATGTCACAGCAAAACAAAGACACCTCGGTCGTAAAGAAGGAGAGATGAAAAGCAGAGTGGAGCGATAGAGAGTCGAATGGCAGGGTGAATCACTAGGAGGGCCGGGGTGGAGGAGGAGATGGGGGAAGAGGGTAGAGAGATGATAGGAGCGGGTGGACCTCCTAAATAAGTGGCCTTCAAGGTTTACAGGACCCCCTCGCCTCCTCTCCCCTACATACCTCTTCCTCCTCCATTTGTTTTTCCACCAAACTCAATTAATAGAATCAAAAGCTGGGCCAGGCTGGACTTCAGAGGGACCAGTTAAAGGAGAGATGGAGATAAAGAAGATGAAAGAGGAAGCAGCTTGTTCCAGTTCAGCCTATGGTCCCTTTTGGTGGGCTGGGGTTGGGGTGGGTGGGGGGGTATCCACTTAGAAGAAGACAGAGAAAAAAAGACATCCCCCCTCAACTTCCTGAGATGCCAACATTTGGCAAAACAAAAGATGTAAAGGAGATGCACCATCAAAGTGAATACACAGAACTCCAGACAAACCACAGACATTAAGTCATGATAAATGAGTGTTCCCAAGCTGTACGTTTTCCAAACCATTTGAGCCCATATAGATTATAGCTGTATGTAGAAAGTAGGCACAACAGCATAGTAGAGAAGCATGTAGATGAATGCATGACCTCCACTGGTAAAACTAATGTTGAGTCATTAAATACACTAGAGTTTCCACTGTCTCGGCATCACCTGGGTGGCACAACTATGGCACATGGGTAGAGGTCAAGGGTTAGGGGTCAGGGTGGTAGGCTACCTGAGGTCAGGAGTAAGAAAGTGAAGTGTCACCTCCTATAATAGCTCTGTGCCCTGGTGTCCCAATGACCTAACCTGGGACATGAGCTAAAGGACCTCAGTGGGATCTGGGTTTCTGCATGCACACACACACACACACACACACACACACACACACACACACACACACACACACACACACACACACACACACACACACACACACACACACACACACACACACACACACACACACCCTGAGAGAGAGAGAGGATATAATAGTAAATATGTCACCGGGGTTGCGACTTCCACCCATGTCCCCAGACTGTGGAGTTACGAAACAGGGATGATCACAGGGCATCATCGTAGCGCAGAGATGCCAACACCACAATCAGACACAATACAAATACTGTGAGACCATTATCATGTAAAGCTAAGCCTTTCATGGGGCATGCAGGTAGCTTTGTCTCCTCTCAATACAGCATTACCGTCCCCAAACTGCAACGAAACAGGAAGAGAAAGACATAACAGGAAACACTTATGGGGGTTTATTATGACCAAAGGGAAAATAGCTGGCACAGACACACACTCACTCGTTCACACACACTCATGTGCGCACACACACATTTACACGCGCACACACACATTCACACACTTGCACACCTATTTCCCCCATTTGTAGCCCTGGTTATACAGCAGAAAGGCCTTAGTAGCAGAGGAAGAACTTGCTGACACGGTTCATTCTCTGTGAAAAGTGGGATGCCCTCCAACCACCACCTAGGACAGCTCCCATACAATCCCCTTTCTTCTCATGTCAGAAGCAGACAAATTCATCTCTCTTGTCTCCAAACAATCACTCCTTTTCTTCCCATTGCGCGCGAGAGAGAGAGAGAGAAAGAGAGTGAGAGAGAGTGAGAGAGAGAGAGAGTGTGTTCTGGTTCTCATTTTCAGCATTGATATTAGTGCTTCAATAACAGGCAGCACGTGCTAAATATTATTGTGAATGATGGCTAAAGGGAGGAGGAGAGCTGCTGTTCACACACGGTGAGGCAGATCCATGAGCTAGGCTAATGCTAGCACTGCGTCATCCTGTGTGTGTATGAGGGCCCCTGGGACTGGGCCCCGCTATCCTATGACACGCCTGACAAAAGGCCCACTGCTCGACCCCAAGGAAACATGAGAGAGGGGGAATCTAGGCCGGGAGGGAGGGAGCGATGCACAGAGGGAGGGAAGAAGAGATGCAAGTGGAGGTGTGTCGCTGGCCCGCAAACACCTGAGAATCGTGGTAACACCTCCCCAACATCTCTCCACTCTCCACTATGAGACATGCCAAGCTGCTTGAGGCACTGAACCTCATCACTGGTTTGACCACTCAGACATGTAGGACTGTGTCGTGTCTTTGGCATCGTTAAAACTGAAGACATATTTATCAAATAACTCTCTGTAATTATTATTATTATGCGATTAACCTGATTAATCTTGTAACTGTAATTAACTAGGAAGTCGGGGCACCAAGGAAAATAGTTCGATTACAAAGTTATAATTTTCCTAATATAACTTTCAGATATTTTAATATCTGATCAATTAGTCTACGAATTAATGAATTATTATTTACCTCACGCCAGTCTCATTCCAAACATCGTAAATTGTTGGTTATCTGCACGAACCCAGTTTTCACTATGAGTCATCCATACATCAATTGTCTTAAAATCATTTATTTACTAACTAAGTAATTCACAGAAATGCATAACAAACAGTAGATATCGTTACAAAGAAATGATAGAGGAATGTGCCCTAGTGGGCTAAACCGGCATGGCGGCTTGTTAGACAAAAGGGGAGTGGGGTCAGCTGAGAAGGCTGAAGGGGAGTGGGGTCAGCTCAGAGTTGATAATTATAACAATTGAAATACTAATCCTTTGCACATGAACGCTCACTCATTCGGGAACAATTGCAATCAATATATATACATTTACGCTCAGTGTGTCGTCGGGATCTCTGTTGAAAAGTTTGTTTCTGTTGGAGAGTTTGTCCGCCCTCTCTCGCTCTCTGTCGTGGTTAGAATGGGTAGTTCAGAGTGACATTCATTAATGTCGTTATAGGAGAGATGTTTCGGCGGTTGTCGGTCTTCGCACTCAATGATACCGAATTCCTAGCTGCAGACTAGTAATTAATATCAAAGGCTTGTTCTTATTCTGTCGGTATCGATAGTCTAAGAGTTTAACCACGTGGTATGGTTAAAAGTTCAGCAAGAGGTAAGCTGGTCTCCAACCTTTAGCCATCTCGTAATTGAGGTCAGCTCGGTTTGGTGATAGAAAACCTCGGTGTGGGTTTTATTCAGAAGAGCAGAAAAGGGCCTGTCCCATGACGCCAGACCATAACTGTGCTCATGGGAGTTCCTCGGATTTAGTTAAGACTCCAAAGGGAATTGGAGTTTTCTTCATTAAACAGTCCAAAATCACATTACACAATTTCACAAACAGTTCCATCCTTATTCATTCATTTTATACAACCATTTAGATGTAAGTCTCATACCTGAGACTCTTCTATAAACATGATTATGGTAATGTGGCCGTATTGTCTCTCATGAGTTTCACAAAATTGTACCAAACGGACCAGTTCGTTGCTGGATTCTTCACCGATCTTTTATACCTTCTCCAGAACATAAATGTTGTTTGGTTCTCCAGTTCTGTGAGGTGGAAGAACTCCTTTGTACTCTCTATACTGGGGCCATGAGGAGAGGGTCTCCTCGTAGGAATTTACGACCGCTCTTACAGAGCCTGGTGTCAGAAGTATAGAGGTCGGGGGATGGTGCTCGCAGTGTCCAAAGAGGGCAACGTCATGACAACTGATATATACCATGTGGTACACACACAACCTTAGGGGTCACAGACTGACGTCCCCCATTGGAAAGTCATGGTCCAAATCAAGGGACCAGCCAGCCGTCTGTCCTGGCGTTAGATCCAGTAGTTCCACCAGAGGCCCTGTCCCCAGTCCTCTCACCCCAGTCAGGAGGGCTGAAACTTGGCCAGAGCCACTGGGCCTGCTGGGGCTCGTCTCTATCCTCCATTCCTCTGGGCAGACGGCAGGCATCCACAGATAAGGCTGTCTACTTGTTCACAGACGATGCCGCCCTGTGTTGTGTCTGCACGCCCACCCTCCACCCTCCGCCCCTCCCTTATCCCTCCCTACCCCCTGCCTTCCCTCTCACCTCCATCTCCCCAGTGTCTGCTGCTCCTCAGGGGCTTCCACCTGCAGCACACTAGGGCCACCAAGAATGATGCCAGTGACTCAACGACAACACAACACACACAGATGCACACACATGTACACAACAGATGCACGCACGCACGCACACACACACACACACACACACACACACACACACACACACACACACACACACACACACACACACACACTTGAGCTGCTCTCTGAGGCCCCATGCACCAACCCAACCATACTCCCCACACACTCTCCCCGTCTTACTCACTGTGTGTGTGCATGTGTGCGTGTGTGTGTGTGTGTGTGTGTGTGTGTGTGTGTGTGTGTGTGTGTGTGTGTGTGTGTGTGTGTGTGTGTGTGTGTGTGTGTGTGTGTGTGTGTGTGTGTGAGGGGAGATTGGTGCGATAGCACCGATCTGACGCTGATCCATGCGGCAATTTGAAGGCCTCTGTCTGCCGGCCTGTTGTTGTTGCATCTCATCAGGGGATTTAGCCTGGTCCACTGAAATAAAACATGTTATCACTGCATCTGTCCATGGAGACTTCTCTCTCATTCTCCTTCTTTCCCTCACTCACTCTCTCTTTCTCTATCACTCTATCTATACTTCCAGCAGGCAACAAACCATTCACCATTAACACTCTACAGAAATGTTTACCTAAGGTCTCTGTTTACTTGCTGTTTACATTATCTTCCATTCTGTTCTGTTGGCGTTCTGTCATTCTGCAGTGTTCTGTCAGGGTATGTCACGTCCTGACCATAGAAAGCTTTTATTTTCTATGGTAGAGTAGGTCAGGGCGTGACTGGGGGGTTAATCTAGTTTATATTTTCTATGTGGGGTTCTAGTTTAGTTTTTCTATGTTTGGGTGATTTGTATGATTCCCAATTAGAGGCAGCTGGTAATCATTGTCTATAATTGGGGATCATACTTAAGTAGTATGTTTTCCACCTGTGGGTTATGGAATATTGTGTTTATGTGTAGTTTCATTGTCGTCACGTTTCGTTTATTCTTTATTGTTTTTGTATGTTGCTTAGTTTCACTTTATATTAAAGATGTGGAACGCTACTCACGCTGAGCCTTGGTCCGATTATTCCAACGAACGTGACAGAATATCCCATCCAACCGGGACAAAGCAGCGTGTGCACCAGGTGAAGGATTTATGGACATCAGAAGGAAATAATGGAGGACAGCGACGACGACAGGGTTCACGGCTACAGAAAGCCCAAAGACAACCCCAAGTTTTTTTTTGGGGGGGGGGGGCACATGGAGCTGGCGACTGAGCAGAGGGAAGAGCCAGAGACTGTCAGGGAGTCATTGGCGGAGTTGAGAGGTGAGTCAGAGACCGTAGAGGAGTTATTGGATCAATTGGAGGAGAGTGAACAGAGGGGAGAGTTAGAGACCTTTGAGGAATTGTTGGTTAAATTGGAGGAGAGTGAAGCGAGAGAGCTGTTGGTTTGGCGTAGTATGCCCGTCATTCACCCTGAGGAGCGTGTTAGCCGTCCAAGGCCACCTGAGTCAGCTCCCCCTACTCGTCCTGAGAAGTGTGTTAAAGTTCCGGTACATTTGAGGCTGGCTATATGCACCAGGTCTCCAATGCGCCTTCACAGCCCGGTACGTCCTGAGCCAACTCCCCATACTCACCGTAGGGAGCGTGTGACCGGTCAGGCACCATGTTTTGTGGTGATACGCACGGTGTCTCCAGTGCGCATCCACAG
This sequence comes from Salmo trutta, assembly GCF_901001165.1. Taxonomy (NCBI): domain Eukaryota; kingdom Metazoa; phylum Chordata; class Actinopteri; order Salmoniformes; family Salmonidae; genus Salmo; species Salmo trutta. The sequence continues at coordinate 32,684,795 of NC_042970.1, read as the reverse complement.
CCCGGTGCGTTCTGTGCCAGCTCCTCGCACTTGCCGTGCGAAAGTGGGAATCTGTCCAGGACGGGTGGTGCCAGCTCAGCGCGCCTGGTCTCCAGTGCGCCTCCTCGGTCCAGGATATCCTGCGCCGGCTCTACACACTGTGTCCCCAGTGCGACTTCACAGCCCAGTGCGTCCTGTGCTAGCTCCCCGCACTTGCCGTGCGAAGGTGGTCATCTGTCCAGGACGCATTGTGCCAGCTCTACGCTCCAGACCTCTAGTGCGCCTCCAGGGTCCAGTATATCCTGTGCCTCCTCCTCGCACTCTCCCTGAAGTGCGTGTTCCTAGTCAGGTACGCCCTGTGCCTGCTCCTCGCACTCTCCCTGAAGTGCGTGTCCTCAGTCAGGTACGTCCTGTGCCTGCTCCCCGCACTCGCCCTGAAGTGCGTGTCACCAGTTTGGCGCCACCTGTGCCAGTTCCACGCACTAGGCCTCCAGTGCGCCTTCCCAGTCAGGTACATCCTGTGCCTGCTCCCCGCACTCGCCCTGAGGTGTGTGTTACCAGTCTTGCGCCACCTGTGCCGCCCCCACGCATCAGGCCTCCAGTGCGCCTTCCCGTTCGAGCTCTTCAGGCGACAGTTCCCAGTCCAGAGCTTCCGGCAACGGTTCCCAGTCCAGAGCTTCTGGCAACGGTTCCCAGTCCAGAGCTTCCGGCGACGGTTCCCAGTCCAGAGCTTCCGGCGACGGTTCCCAGTCCAGAGCTTCCGGCGACTGTTCCCAGTCCAGAGCTTCCGGCGACAGTTTCCAGTCCAGAGCTTCCAGCGACGTTTCACAGTCCGCAACCTCCAACGACGGTCCAGAGTCCGGAACCTCCTGAGACGGTCCACGGCCGGGAACCTCCTGAGACGGTCCACGGTCCGGAACCTCCTGAGACGGTCCACGGTCCGGAACCTCCTGAGACGGTCCACGGTCCGGAACCTCCTGAGTCGGCCCACGGTCCGGAACCTCCTGAGACGGTCCACGGTCCGGAACCTCCTGAGTCGGCCCACGGTCCGGTACCTCCTGAGAGGGCCCACGGCCCGGAACCTCCTGAGACTGTCCACGGTCCGGAACCTCCTGAGACGGTCCACGGTCCGGAACCTCCTGAGACGGCCCACGGTCCGGAACCTCCTGAGATGGCCCACGGTTAGGAACCTCCTGAGACGTCCACGGTCCGGAACCTCCTGAGACGGTCCACAGTCAGGAACCTCCTGTGATGGTCCACGGTCCGGAACCTCCTGAGACGGCCCACTGTCCAGAGCCTCTTGAGACGGTCAATGGTCCGGAACCTCCAGCTCCATGGCAGGAGCTCTGCTCTGCGCCGATGCCCAGTTGCGACACAGCGTCCAGTCCCGCTCCATGGCCGGAGCCTTCCCCTGCGCCGATGCCCAGTTTAAGCACGGCGTCCAGTCCAGCTCCAAGGCCAGAGTCTTCTTCTGTGTTGGTGCCCAGTCCAGGCACAGTGTTCAGCCTGGGTCCATGGCTGGACCCGCAGGATGAGTGGGTTCTTCGGCCTGCACCAGAGCCACCACCAAAGCTGGTGGATCCATGGGATGAGCAGGTTCGTCGTCCCGCACCAGAGCCGCCCCCGATGCTGCCGGATGAGCAGGTTCTTCGTCCCGCACCAGAGCCGCCTCCGATGCTGGCGGACCCGCGGAATGAGAGGGTTCTTCGTCCTGCACCAGAGCCGCCACCGACACTAGACACCCCCCTAACCCTCCCTTTTTGTTTCAGGTTTTGCGGTCGGAGTCCGCACCTTTCGGGGGGGGGGGGGGGTACTGTCACATCCTGACCATAGAAAGCTTTTATTTTCTATGGTAGAGTAGGTCAGGGCGTGACTGGGGGGTTAATCTAGTTTATATTTTCTATGTGGGGTTCTAGTTTAGTTTTTCTATGTTTGGGTGATTTGTATGATTCCCAATTAGAGGCAGCTGGTAATCGTTGTCTCTAATTGGGGATCATACTTAAGTAGTATGTTTTCCACCTGTGGGTTTTGGAATATTGTGTTTATGTGTAGTTTCATTGTCATTTCGTTTATTCTTTATTGTTTTTGTATGTTGCTTAGTTTCACTTTATATTAAAGATGTGGAACGCTACTCGCGTTGCGCCTTGATCCGATTATTCCAACGAACGTGACAGGGTAATAGACTTGAAATCATTAGAGCTAATCACATAAAAAGATGTGAAACAGATATTCACACCGAGGCCTTTCTATGGGAGGCCAGAGGGATGTGTTGTAGTATCATAGCTCACTTGACCTCTGTGTGACCTGCAGAGCAGAGTACATATCAGATGAGAGGCCCCACTGACCTAAGACCAAACACTGGAGAAAGAGAGAGAGACAGAGAGACAGAGACAGAGCGGGGGTTAGAGAGCGAGGGAGAGGGAAGGATTATATGAGTGCTGGGGTAGAGTGGTATAGAGAGGTTGGCTGATTGGATGTAATGCAGCAGGGTTGGCTTTGCAGTGCTATCGATGAGGGATCATCTCCAAACACAGCTAGGCCTGCCTGCCTGCTGTGTGTGTCGCTGCTCAGATGTTGCAACAGCAGCGAATTCTGCTGTTCTTATCTCCCCCAGGCAGATCACATCATTGATACCCTGTTCTCTCTCTCTGCACTGGAAATGACTGCTAGCCAAACTAATGATCACTCAAATGAAAAACACACACACACACACACAAACAAAACACACATACACATGTGTATGCCCGCCTCGAATACACACAAGCATGCACAAGCATACATGAATACATATAGTGCCTTCAGAAGGTATTCACACCTATTGACTTTTTCCACATTTTGTTGCGTTACAGCCTGAATTTAAAATTGATTACATTTAGATGTTGTGTAACTGGCCTACAGACAATATCTCATAATGTCAAAGTGGAATTATGTTTTTAGAAATGTTTACAAACTAATAAAAAATGCAAAGCTGAAATGTCTTGAGTCAATACGTCTTCAACCCCTTTGTTATGGAAAGCCTAAATAAGTTCAGGAGTAAAAATGTGCTTAACAAGTCACATAATAAGTTGCATTCTGACGACCTCATCTCTGTACCCCAGATAGACATACAGATAATTGTAAGGTCCTTCAGTCAAGCAGTGAATTTCAAACACAGATTCAACCACAAAGACCAAGGAGGTTTTCCAATGCCTTGCAAAGAAGGGCACCTATTGGTAGATGGGCAAACATAAAAAAGCAGACTTTGAATATCCTTTTGAGCATGATAAAGTTATTCATTACACTTTTTGAACGGTGTATCAATTACACCCAGTCACCACAAAGATACAGGCTTCCTTCCTAACTCAGTTGCCGGTGAGAAAGGAAACCGCTCAGGGATTTCACCATGAGGCCAAAGGTTACGTTGGTTTTAATGGCTGTGATAGGAAAAACTGAGGATGGATCAACGACATTGTAGTTACTCCACAATATTAACCTAAATGACAGAGTGAAAAGAAGGAAGCTTGTACAGAATAAAAATATCCCAAAACATGCATCCTGTTTGCAATAAAGCATTAAAGTAAAACTGAATGTCTTTATGTCCTGAATACAAAGTGTTATGTTTGGGGCAAATCCATCTTGAGAGTCTATGAGATTCTTGCTGTAATGAAAAGCGCTATAAAAATGTAATCTATTATTATTATTACCTCACCACTCTTAATATTTTCAAGCATGGTGGTGGCTGCATCATGTTATGGGTATGCTTGTCATTGGTAAGGACTAGAGAGTTTTTTAGGATAACAAAACCCTGGAACAGAGCTAAGCACAGGCAAAATCCTAGAGGAAAACCTGGTTCAGTCTGCTTTCTAACAGACACTGGGAGACAAATTCACCTTACAGCAGGACAATAACCTAAAACACAAGGCCAAATATACCCTGGAGTTGCTTACCAAGATGACATTGAATGTTCCTAAGTGGCCTAGTTACGGCTTGAAAATCCATGGCAAGACTTCAAATTGGCTGTCTAGCAATGATCAACAACCAACTTGACAGATCTTGAAGAATTTTTAAATGAATAATGCGCAAATTCTGTACAATCCAGGTGGGCAAAGCTCTTAGAGACTTACCCAGAAAGACTCACAGCTGTTATTGCTGCCAAAGTTGATTCTAACATGTATTAGCTTAGGGGTGAGAATAGTTACATTTGAAGTCAGAAGTTTACATACACCTTAGCCAAATACATTTATACTCAGTTTTTCACAATTCCTGACATTTAATCCTAGTAAAAGTTCTCTGTTTTAGGCCAGTTAGGATCACCACTTTATTTTAAGAATGTGAAATGTCAGAATCATAGTAGAGAGAATGATTTATTTCAGCTTTAATTTCTTTCATCAGGTTCCCAGTGGGTCAGAAGTTTACATACACTCAATTAGTATTTGGTAGCATTGCCTTTAAATTGTTTATCTTGGGTCAACAGTTTCAGGAAGCCTTCCACAAGCTTCCCACAATAAGTTGGGTGAATTTTGGACCATTCCTCCTGACAGAGCTGGTGTAACTGAGTCAGGTTTTTAGGCCTCCTTGCTCGCACACGCTTTTTCAGTTCTGCCCACACATTTTCTATAGGATTGAGGTCAGGGCTTTGTGATGGCCACTCCAATACCTTGACTTTGTTGTGCTTAAGCCATTTTACCACAACTTTGGAAGTATGCTTGGGGTCATTGTCCATTTGGAAGACCTATTTGCGACCAAGCTTTAACTTCCTGACTGATGTCTTGAGATGTTGCTTCAATATCTCCACATAATTTTCCTTCCTCATGAGGCCATCTATTTTGTGAGGTGCACCAGCCCCTCCTGCAGCAAAGTACCCCCACAACATGATGCTGCCACCCCCGTGCTTCACGGTTGGGATGGTGTTTTTCGGCTTGCAAGCTTCCCCCCTTTTCCTCCAAACATGACGATGGTCATTATGGCCAACAGTTCTATTTTTGTTTCATCAAACCAGAGGACATTTCTCCAAAAGTACGATCTTTGTCCCCATGTGCAGTTGCAAACCGTAGTCTGGCTTTTTTATGTCGGGTTTGGAGCAGTGGCTTCTTCCTTGCTGAGTGGCCTTTCAGATTATGTCGATATAAGACTTCTTTTACTGTGGATATAGATACTTTTGTACCTGTTTCCTCCAGCATCTTCACAAGGTCCTTTGCTGTTGTTCTGGGATTGATTTGCACTTTTCGCCCCAAAGTACGTTCGTCTCTAGGAGACAGAACGAGTCTCCTTCCTGAGCGGAATGACGGCTGCGTGGTCCCATGGTGTATATACTTGCGTTCTATTGTTTATACAGATGAACGTGGTATCTTCAGGTGTTTGGAAATTGCTCCTAAATTGCTCCTGAGTTTGAAGGTAGGCCTTGAAATACATCCACAGGTACACCTCCAACTGACTCAAATAATGTCAATTAGCCTATCAGAAGCTTATAAAGCATGACATAATTTTCTGGAATTTTCCAAGCTGTTTAAAGGCACAGTCAACTTAGTGTATGTAAACTTCTGACCCACTGGAATTGTGATACTGTCACAAGCGTCGTAGTGCATAGACCAAGGCGCAGCGTGTTGAGTGCTCATCTTTTATTTTGAATGAAAAAAGCACTTCACAAAGAAAAAACAAACGACAGCCAAACAGTCCTGTCAGGTATACTAACAAACTAAACAGAATGCAACCACCCACAAAACCCAAAGGAAAACAGGCTGCCTAAGTATGGCTTCCAATCAGAGACAGCGAAAGACACCTGCCTCTGATTGGAAACCATACTCGGCCAAACATGGAAAACGAAACATAGAAAAAGAAAACTAGAACAAATTCCCCTAGAACCAAAAAACCCCAAAACACACAAAACAACCCCCCTGCCACGCCCTGACCATACTACTATGGCAAATGACCCTTTTTACTGGTCAGGACGTGACAGATACAGTGAATTGTAAGTGAAATAATCTGTCTGTAAACAACTGTTGGAAAAATGACTTGTGTCATGCACAAAGTAGATGTCCTGACTGATTTGCCAAAACTATAGTTTGTTAACAAGAAACGCGTGGAGTGGTTGAAAAACGAGTTATAATGACTCCAACTGAAGTGTATGTAAACTTCTGACTTCAACTGTATGTAAATGAGATACTGTTTTTGTGTATTTCATTCTCAAGAAATGTTAAAACATGATTTCACTTCGTCATTATGGGGTGTTGTCGGTAGATGAGTCAGAAAAAAAAATATTTAATACATTTTAAACTGAAGCTGTAACACAACAAAATGTGGAATATGTCAAGAAGTATGATTACGTTCTGAAGGCACTGTACAAGCATGCGTGTGCACGCCATTCACATGCAAACAAACATGCATGCAGACACCTGCAAAAACATAGAACGGTTTCTCACCCGACTCCAAGCCTGCTAGGTAAGTGCGTGTTCTCTTTGTGTTGAAATAGGTGAGTGTGTTGAGTGTGTTCCATGTTGGAGGATCTCTTTATGTCCGATACATAAATGGCCCAACTTCATCTACATTATGTGAGTCTCACACATGGCTTTTGACACTCAGTCTTGCCTTATCTTCCCAACAAACCTCGTATCCACAGATTCCCCACCTCTCTATCTCCCTATCTATCTCTGTCTTTCGCTCTCTTTAATTTGGGCTGATTGCCGTTCTGACGGCTGCTCCTCTTATCAGCCTCCATCGTGCTGCTCTTTCATTTCCTCTCCCCCTTATTGCTTTTCTTTTTAACATTTCTGAGCTGTGCCACTTTAACCTTTCCAGCACCTGGATGGGCGCAAGCAGTGCCTCGAACATCACACACACACTGACCCTTTGTGACCTCTCATGGATCAACAGTGCGTTGTTCCCAGCGTTATTGCTGTTATCGTAGGTTACCATCTCTGTCGTTAGTTACAATATCATTACATGCAATATTACCAATAATATGACCAAGCATCTAACACACAGCATCTACTGTATGTAACCTTCCCCCACTCACTACACACAGTGAAACAGAGAGCTTGTAAACTGATTGCAAATACACAGATACATGCAAATCACATACTCCTCGACTAATTCCATCCACATTTTTTGGTGTTATAGCCTTAATTCAAAATGTATTCAATCATTTTTTTCTCGCCCATCTACAGACAATACCCCATAATCACAAAGTGAAAGCATGTGTTTAGAAATGTTTGCATATTTATTGAAAATGAAGTACAGAAATATCTAATTGACATAAGTATTCATACCCTTTCTGAATACTTTCTGAAGATACTGTAAACACACGCACATACAGTATATGCACAAAATCACACACACACACATCAACACGTACACAGACCATATACACACAGAGGGCGGAGGAGCGAAACCAGGCACAGAGAAACTGGAGACATGGATTGTGAGTCAGGAGAGAAAAGGAGGGAAAGAAAGACAGACAGTGATAGACAGAGAACATCATATCCTGCGGCTTAAAGGACAGACCCCACTATCACTGTGTAATGCATGACACAGCTGAACTACCGTTTCTCCACACACACACACACACACACACACACACACACACACACACACACACACACACACACACACACACACACACATCTGCTATTGTTGCTGTGGCCACAGCCTCCTGACGCATTGTCCCTTATAATACCCCACACAATGAACATGTTTTGTCAACGACTTAAAATACATTTTGTGTGGACAGAAAACACTGCTGCCATTTAGTGCGGCAACATTTGAAGGAGCCTTAAGATAAGACACTCGCCCAACCCTTTGACCTCTTTTAACGATCACACACTGCACTCATAAATGTCAACTCAAGCCAAAGTAAGGGCCAGCACACATGACCTGACCAGGAACACTTTAAGTAAGTCACTATAAAAGTCACTTCACTTGCTACAGTTGACATCAATGACAACATTATAGGATATCCATTTCTGAGGAAAATGATTGACAGGTTTGTGCACCAGGAGGGAGGAGCAGATGTCAGGGGTCAGTTGAAACCCAGACCATCATAAGGATAACTCCAGAACTGGGACATTGGCACATAGCACTACTTCCCATGTAAAAAACACATTTTTTCCAGTTTAGACTATCGTGAAGAGAAAAAAACTCAATGTCTGTCTGAGATAGTCCTCCCTCAGCTGCCCCTGTCACCACGGTGACTGACATCACAGGTCATCACGGTGACATTAGAGTCCCTTTAGAGTGAACGGAGGTGGTTAGAGATACTGTATGTGGAGGGGTGTCTGTAAATAAAGGAGGGAAGAGAGAGAGAGAGAGAAAGAGACAGTAAAAGAGAGGAGAGGGCTATTTGAGAAGTTCCCTTGGCAGGCAGTCAGACAAGACTGGGATATTCCTGTGGAATGCAGGCGAACAGAGAGAGAAAGGGAGAGAGTAAAAGAAGAGAAAGAGAGTCCGTGTGTGAGAAAAGAGGCCTATATGTGAAACACAACAGTACATAAATATACCTCTCTGTCTCATTCTCTGACTCTGCAACCCATTTCTCTGTAGACTGTAGACATCTCTCTATTAACTCCCTTTTCAGGCTCTCTCATGACCTGCTGATCAGTGGAGGAGATAGCCTCCCTCTTCCTCCCCCCTCCATGCCATGTTACCCAACTATGAACGGAGAAGGGGTAAGGGGGTGAGGTGGTGAGGGGGGCAGTATGGAGCACAATGTGTTGACTGTGTAACCATCAGACTTTATGACAGCCCAGGCCTCACTGTGGGCAGAACCAGTCCAAGCTCAACCAATCACATTGGACCAAGCCAGCCAGGTCAACCTTGCCTCTTCTATCTTACCCAGCCGTACACAAACCTATAGTTAGCACAACGTAATCATCAGGGCTCAGTGTGCGATTGAGAGCGTGTACAAGTGGAGATGGCATGAGAACACACAGTGTCTGATTAACCTCATATAACTACTAAAAAAATATTTTCTTATAACAAAGACACGTCTTAAGTGTAAAACTAATAATGAGTCAATAATCCATGCTTTCTGGGAATGCTATGAAGTCCAAAATGTATGGGCGGAGCTAGGAAGTTGGCTGTCAGAAGAACTACAATGTAAACTTACTTTTAATCCATCTGGCTGCATATTTCAAGGCACATGGGGATGTATTGAGATACCCAATGGGCTGGATTCTCTTCTCATCGCTCATCTTGAAAAAAACGTATACTAAAAACTTAGAAATCAATCAATCCGCCAACAATGGGAAAATCCAATAATTTATTATTGAAATAGCAAGTTGGTACAATTTAAGGCCAAGTGGCAAACACTAATGTAGGCACTAGTGATGGGGGTGTGAGCAAGCAGATCTGGGCAGATGAGATGTAGTCATTGTTTGTGTTCGTCTGTAAGTTGTTGTTCGTATGTATACGTTTGTATCTGCCATAAAAAAGAAGTATATATATATACATCAATATTTTTTTATATGCATTTTTTTTACAAATATAAACACGAACTGTTTCACACCAAATGATACATAAACAACACATTCAGACTGCAAGGAGCATACAATCAAATCAGAAAAGCCCACACACATACAGTTGAAGTCGGAAGTTTACATACACCTTAGCCAAATGAATTTAAACTCAGTTTTTCACAATTCCTGACATTTAATCCTAGTAAACATTCCCTGTCTTAGGTCAGTTAGGATCACCACTTTATTTTAAGAATGTGAAATGTCAGAGTCATAGCGGAGAGAATGATTTATTTCAGCTTTAATTTATTTAATCAGGTTCCCAGTGGGTCAGAAGTTTACATACACTCAATTAGTATTTGATAGCACTGCCTTTAAATTGTTTAACTTGGGTCAAACGTTTCGGGTAACCTTCCACAAGCTTCCCATAATAAGTTGGGTGAATTTTGGACCATTCCTCCTGACAGAGCTGGTGTAACTGAGTCAGGTTTGTAGGCCTCCTTGCTCGCACACACTTTTTCAGTTCTGCCCACACATTTTATATAGGATTGAGGTCAGGGCTTTGTGATGGCCACTCCTGTCACAGTTGACTTGGACTGGTGTAAGGCGGAATCAGATGCAGGAGACAGGTGCTGGAGTTGAGTGTCCTTTTAATAATTTGACACACAAAACAAAAACGCGAGGCACAGGGCGCTACAGACAGACTGCCTGGGAAAAACACACTCCCAATATTGCGAACAAACAATATATATAAGCGGCACAAAAAGGCACGGGGCGCAGCCCGGTAAATCCTCTCTTCAATAAACTGTCAGGAAAAAACCGTAATAAAACACGGACCACCGTCCTGAATGGACAATCAACAATCCCGCACAAAATCCCCAACTGAAAACACACATTAAATAAGTCCCCACTAATGACATACATAAAACAGGTGCGGAACAGACAGACAAAACTAAACGAAACTGAAACAACGATCGGTGGCAGCTAATAGGCCGGCGACGACGACCGCCGAGCGCCGCCCGACCGAGGAGGGGCGCCACTTTCGTTGGATCCTGTGACAACTCCAATACCTTGACTTTCTTGTCCTTAAGCCATTTTGCCACAACTTTGGAAGTATGCTTGGGGTCATTGTCCATTTGGAAGACCCATTTGCGACCAAGCTTTAACTTCCTGACTGATGTCTTGAGATGTTGCTTCAATATCTCCACATCATTTTCCTTCCTCTTGCTGCCATCAATTTTGTGAGGTGCACCAGTCTCTTCTGCAGCAAAGCACCCCCACAACATGATGCTGCCACCCCCGTACTTCACGGTTGGGAAGGTGTTCTACGGCTTGCAAGCCTGTCCCTTTTTCCTCCAAACATAACGATGGTCATTATGGCCAAACAGTTCTATTTTTGTTTCATCAGACCAGAGGACATTTCTCCAAAAAGTATGATCTTTGTCCCCATATGCAGTTGCAAACCGTAGTCTGACAATTTTTTTGTCGGGTTTGGAGCAGTGGCTTCTTCCTTGCTGAGAGGCCTTTCAGGTTATGTCGATATAAGACTGGTTTTACTGTGGATATAAATACTTTTGTACCTGTTTCCTCCAGAATCTTCACAAGGTCCTTTGCTGTTGTTCTGGGATTGACTTGCACTTTTTGCACCAAAGTACGTTCATCTCTAGGAGACAGAACACGTCTCCTTCCTGAGCGGTATGACGGCTGCCTGGTCCCATTGTGTTAATACATGTGTACTATTGTTTGTACAGATGAACGTGGTACCTTCAGGCGTTTGGAAATTGCTCCCATGGATGAACCAGACTTGTGGAGGTCTCCATTTTTTTATGAGGTCTTGGCTGATTTCTTTTGATTTTCCCATGATGTCATGCAAAGAGGCACTGAGATTGAAGGTAGGCCTTGAAATACATCAACAGGTACACCTCCAATTGACTCAAATGATGCCAATTAGCCTATCAGAAGCTTCTAAAGCCATGACATCATTTTCTGGAATTTTCCAAGCTGTTTAAATGCACAGTCAATTTAGTGTATGTAAACTTCTGACCCACTGGAATTGTGATACAATGAATTATACATGAAATAATCTGTTTGTAAACAATTGTTAGAAAAATGACTTGTGTCATGCACAAAGTAGATGTCCTAACCAACTTGCCAAAACTATAGTTTGTTAACAAGACATTTTTGGAGTGGTTGAAAAATGAGTTTTAATGATTCCAACCTAAGTGAATGTAAACTTCCGACTCCAACTGTACTTATTATTCACATGTACAATTTTAGCTTACATGTAAATATCCATAATGATATTTTCACACACCCTCTTGCACGCACACCGGGACAAACACACACAGGAAGCCCATCCACCATTGAACTGGATACATTGTGAAACAAACACGATCAAACTGTTAATTTACACCATGTTATTGTGTTTTTATTGTAATTTAAGAAAATGCTTCCTTCAGAGAAACACAGCCTCAGGGTTCTCTGGGTTGAAAAGTTCTCAGATCGCCGTGACAACGTGACCCATGGCCCAGGCACAATTGCACTGGATTGACCTTTATAGAAAAAACACATGAATTTCACATGTGAAATCATGTTTCAGGAACACTTCAGGTGACATTTGACATGTGAAAACTTGTTTTTGGAACACTTTGCACGTGTCATTTCACATGTGAAAACATGTTTTTGGAACACTTCATTTCACATGTTAAATCATGTGTTTTTGGAACACTTCACATGTGAAAACGTGTGTTTTTGGAAGACTTAGATGTATTATAAGTGCAATTTCAGCCAAAGTATGACCCCACCTGGGACTTGAACTCACAACCTCTGGATTTAAGGTACACATTTCTAATGCACCACAAGGTCTGTAGCATTCCAATACACATTCAATACCTATAATACATCTCTGCACTGAGCAAAAGAGATACTATGTGCAGTGCTATTTTAGTTATTATATCAGTTATTCTAACTATTGTCTCATAATTGATTACATTTACTTGTTTCAGCAATTTGAGGGTTTTCTGTGTAGCTGTCTGATGTTGGTGGTCCGTATTAATCTGCTTTATTGTTACACCTGAATCACTATGATGAATATAATTGTTTTTCTTAAGTGTATTTTTGTGTTTCGGGGTTTTGATGTATGTTCTATATTTTCTATTTCTATGTTTATTCTAGTTTTCTCTTTCTATGTTGTGTTTTTTCAATGAACTCCAATTAGAGGCAGCTGGTGGTTGTTGTCTCTAATTGGAGGCCATATTTAGTGTGTTCGTTTTCACTTGTGTTTGTGGGTGGTTGTTTCCGGTTTAGTCTGTGCACCTTACTGGACTGTTATCGTCATTATTTTGTTTAAGTGTGTTTACCTTCAATAAATACAAAGATGAGCAATATACCCGCTGCATATTGGTCCGATGATTTCTCCTCTTCAGATGACGAAGATTATGACAGTAGCAGGATGATTGGAATGCAGTGAACCAAAAGGTTGTGAGTTGAAATCTCAAATAAGGACATGTTGAATAATAATTACTGTATAAAATGAACACACGCAATGTAGTTGTGTGTCAAATATTTCAGTTTAAAGCACTGTTTGTATCATAATGACTTAGTTTTGTTTACAGGGCATCACCTGTGAAATCTCATTTGAAAGGTAATGCGATCACATGTGAAAATCCACATGAAACAGTGTCTTTTCTGCTTTCCTCACGCACACGCACACGCACACACACACAGACACACGCACGCAGACACACACACACACGCACACACACGCAGACACACACACACACACGCAGACACACACACACACACACACACACACAATGGTCAGCTGCATTTTACACAATATGAGATTTATCTTTTGAATGTATTTCATTGGTTGATATTGTAGACCTATGTATATGTTGAGCATGAGCAGATCATTATAGTCATGCTGCCAGAGTGAAGCTGCATGTGCTGGAGTCCTGCCTCTTTCTAGTCAGTAAACTACTTTCTAGTCAGTAAACTACTTTCTAGTCAGTAAACTACTTTCTAGGCAGTAAACTACTTTCTAGTCAGTAAACTACTTTCTAGTCAGTAAACTACTTTCTAGTCAGTAAACTACTTTCTAGTCAGTAAACTACTTTCTAGGCAGTAAACTACTTTCTAGTCAGTAAACTACTTTCTAGTCAGTAAACTACTTTCTAGTCAGTAAACTACTTTCTAGGCAGTAAACTACTTTCTAGTCAGTAAACTACTTTCTAGTCAGTAAACTACTTTCTAGGCAGTAAACTACTTTCTCGTCAGTAAACTTCGTATCTGCATTATTTAAACATATGTCCTGAAGAGACCTTACAGCAATTTGGCCAGTGTTACCTAGTGCTGATTTTTCAGTGTAACATTTCAGGTTTTGATTCAGGAGTTAAATTATTTCTGTAAGAGTGAAATTTACATTAATTGGTGTAATAGAACCCCAGCTTTGGTGTGATTAACCAGTGTTGAGTGTGAGATTGTGATTGTGTCAGTTTTACTCTGTGGAGAGTAAAACAGTCCCATAAAAACCATGTCCACCATTAACAGATTTCCCAGCATGCTCTACTGCAGGTAGACTTTTTCAGGATTGTTTTTAAAATCTGTGTTTTTGGCTGTACATTGATTGATTGATTAATCTTATCCTACACAAAGATAACATACATTAGATAGTTAGTAAGATTTATTGCACCAGTTACTGAAATGTTTTTTCCAGTTTAAATGTTTTAGGTAGTCTCCTCACAATCTTACTAACCATAACAGTCTTTCTGGATGCAGGTTGCAGATGAGTAATGACGCCAACTATTGGATGTCCTAACTCTGGCTGGATTCCAATAGGAATTACACATCACTTTGCAAGCCAGCATAATGTGACTTTTAGGCCTTATGTGGCCTGTAAACCAGGAGGGTTCTAACACATCTGTGTTAAGGCAAAACTTGGCCATCAAAGTAAGGCCTTATTAATGTATTGGCCTATAGAATTTTATTTTAATGATAACATTTGCCTTCAGTAGCAACTCACTTGGTGACAAATACAGTAACTCTACAATTCAAAAAGGCAAGGCACATGTGACTTTCAATTTGTTGTTTTTGGCCACCCGTGAGTGGAAGTGTTGTACCAGTTTAAGTGGTCTAAGGTGATGTTAATTCAAGTTTGAGCATGTCCGCTGCCAGTTCTGAAGTCTTTGTAAAAGCCCACATAAGAGCAGGTAGCATTAAATACTTTGAAAGTCGTTATTCCAACACGGACAACCTTGTCAAGAGATATGGACCTCTTGGTGGAATGGTTAAAAATACTATATAAGGTGTTGTTGCATAACACCACTGGTGTAAACTATATACACTTCCTAGTGTTAAAAATACTATATGAGGTGTTATTGCATAACTCAAAAAATGTTAATTCCCTGACACTGATGAAGTGTAATAGCTTCAGCACTAAGCAGAGTGTTAATTCAACACTAAAAGGTTTGGACCCTTAGAGGCACTGGCCCAGTGTTATATTTAACAGTCAGTGTTGATTTAACGCTGGAGAGTTTGCCGTGTATATACCTACCACTCTCACACTATACCTCCCTTCCTCTCCTCCACCAATACATTCTATTTCCTATCTTCATAAAGGTAAAAAATATAAAAT
The DNA here is from genome assembly GCF_901001165.1 of Salmo trutta. Taxonomy (NCBI): domain Eukaryota; kingdom Metazoa; phylum Chordata; class Actinopteri; order Salmoniformes; family Salmonidae; genus Salmo; species Salmo trutta. The sequence continues at coordinate 32,669,756 of NC_042970.1, read as the reverse complement.
ACTCTAGACATGGCACTGAACCCTGCACAACCCAGGAATATCAGGAATTCATTAGACACCCATGCCAAAATATTACAGCCACAATTAGCTATTGGGCAGAGAATCATATGTTTTAACTACAATATGCGTTTCTAGTTCCATCCAGAAGCATGTTGGTTTTGCACCCATATCTTCATTACAAACTTAATATTCTGGGGTTGAATTGTTCTGTGTAAAGCAGTTAGACATTTATTTCAGCCTGTCGTGGGAGAACAGGTTCGTTTATAGAGGTGTCTGTAATTTTAAAAAAAGCAGTTGTGGTTTGTTAAATAACAATACACTCTCTCATATGGCGGGCTGTGTGACGTGATATGGTTAGGAACCATGACGACGCATTATGTGTGGTGTGTGTGACTCTGCGTTAAGGCCAGACTGGAGTGTAGGCTACTCATTTACCATTGTAGCTCCATTTGGGCTGGTTTGCGTGTGGACCCCATTGTGTGAGCAAATGACAGACAAATACACATCAGACACACACACACACACACACATTCACACTTACACACACACACAGACGCATAAGCACATAGAAGCAAGCACACTCACACAGATGCACAATTGCACACACACACTCACCTACAGACGCCTCTAGGGTGGGTATGGGGAGGGGAGGTTGACAAGGTTCCGCTAATTTCTATAACAGGAAGTGAGGCTGGAGTCAGCCCACACACCAAGGATGCTGATCCTCTGGAGGCCAGGCTGGGCCCAGACCGTGGGAGAGGAAAAAGGTACAAGCTAAGGGCCTAATTATATTTACATCATACTGTACTGCATTCACATCATTCAACTGTTCAATCTAAAATATAACCTCTACTGATTAAGTAAAAAAGGCCAGCTTTGGCCAATGGGTCAAGGTTTAAGACCCTATAATTAGAGTCCTTGGTTGAGGGATGTTTGACTGACAGAAGGCACGTGTCAGCAATTTACACAGCAGTGAAAGTCCCCCCCCATCTCCACCTCCACTCAACCCCATTCAGCTCCACTCAAACCTCCTCTCACCCAACTAATCCCTTAATGACCAACCTCTGAGAGAGATGGAGAGCGAGCTAGGGAGCAAGGGACAGAGAGAGCAAGGGAGCAAGGGAGAGAGAGAGTAGAGAGTAAAACAGAAAGCAGAAGAGAGCGAAAGAGCTCAAAAGAAAGGGATATGTCCCAGAGGACTGATGAAAAACTAAGTGGTCAAATTGCCCATGTCTGCAGGGACCAATTGAAAATGGTCGTCCGTCAAATGAGAGGTCTCCCTGCGCAGAGGGACGAGAGGTGGGTGGTGCTGGCAGACCTGAGCAGAGGGATGAGAGGTGGGTGGTGCTGGCAGACCTGAGCAGAAGGACGATGAGGTGGGTGGTGCTGGCAGACCTGAGCAGAGGGATGAGAGGTGGGTGGTGCTGGCAGACCTGAGCAGAAGGACGATGAGGTGGGTGGTGCTGGCAGACCTGAGCAGAGGGATGAGAGGTGGGTGGTGCTGGCAGACCTGAGCAGAAGGACGATGAGGTGGGTGGTGCTGGCAGACCTGAGCAGAAGGACGATGAGGTGGGTGGTGCTGGCAGACCTCCATGACACCACCTGCCACTGGATTAGACTGAATTATAGGAACCGATCTGGTTGATGATGAGGATAATGTGGCGAGGGCACGAATAGGAAGGGTTGGGCTGTGGCCCAGGTGCAGTTCAGTGGCTCAGCCTCTCAGGAATTGAAGAATTTTAGTTTCACAGAGCAACATCACATCAAATCAAATTTTATTTGTCACATGCGCTGAATAGTGTAGACATTACAGTGAAATGCTCACTTACAAGCCCAAACCAACAATGCAATTTTAAGAAAACTAAATGTTAAGAAAGTATTTACAAAAATAAACTGAAGTTTAAAAGAAGATAATAGAAATATAACTAATAATTAAAGAGCAACAATAAAATAACAGAAGCGAGGCTATTTACAGGGGGTACCGGTACAGAGTCAATGTGCGGGGGCACAGGTTAGTTAAGTTAATTGAGGTAACATGTACATGTAGGTAGTGGTAAAGTAACTATGCATAGATAATAAACAGAGAGTAGCAGCAGCGTAAAAATGCAAATAGTCCAGGTAGCAATTTGATTAGCTGTTCAGGAGTCTTATAGCATTGGGGGAGAAGCTGTTAAGATTGCCTTGCGGTAGCAGAGAGAACAGTCTATGACTAGGGTGGCTGGAGTCTTTAGCAATTTTTAGGGCCTTCCTCTGACACCGCCTGGCATAGAGGTCCTGGATGACAGGAAGCTTGGCCCCAGTGATGTACTGGGCAGTACGCACTACCCTCTGTAGTGCCTTGCGGTCAGAGGCTGAGCAGTTGCCATACCAGGCAGTGACGCAATCAGTCAGGATGCTCTCGATGGTGTAGATGTAGAGCTTTTTGAGGATCTGAGGACCCATGCCAAATCTTTTCAGTCTCCTGAAGGGGAATAGGCGTTGTTGTGCCCTCTTCTCGACTGTCTTGGTGTGTTTGGACCATGATAGTTCGTTGGTGATGTGGACACCAAGGAACTTGAAGCTCTCAACCTGCTCCACTACAGCCCCGTCGATGAGAATGGGGGCGTACTCGGCCCTCCTTTTCCTGTAGTCCACCTTTGTCTTGATCACGTTGAGGGAGAAGTTGTTGTCCTGGCACCATACTGTCAGATCTCTGTCTCATCGTTGTCGGTGATCAGGCCTACCACTGTTGTGTCATCAGAAAACTTAATGATTGTGTTGGAGTCGTGCTTGGCCATGCAGTCATGGGTGAACAGTGAGTACAGGAGGGGACTGAGCACGCACCCCTGAGGGGCCCCCATGTTGAAGATCGGTGTGGCAGATGTGTTGTTACCTACCCTTACCACCTGGGGGCGGCCCGTCAGGAAGTCCAGGATCCTGTTGCTGAGGGAGGTGTCCAGGGTCCTTAGCTTAGTGATGAGCTTTGAGGGCACTATGGTGTTGAATGCTGAGCTGTAGTCAATGAATAGAATTCTCACGTAAGTGTTCCTTTTGTCCAGGTGGGAAGTTGCATTGTGGAAGGCAATAAAGATTGTGTTATCTGTGGATCTGTTGGGGCGGTATGTGAGCCATGACCAGCCTTTCAAAGCACTCCATGGCTACAGATGTGAGTGCTACGGGTCGGTAGTCATTTAGGCAGGTTACCTTGGTGTTCTTGGGCACAGGGACAATGGTGGTCTGCTTGAAACATGTTGGTATCACAGAATCGGTCAGGGACAGGTTGAAAATGTCAGTGAAGACACTTGCCAGTTGGGATTTCTTATAAGCGTCCGGTTAGAGTCAGCTCAGTGCAGATGTTTTCTTGTAATCCATGGCTTCTGGTTGGGGTATGTATGTACGGTCACTCTGGGGACAATGTCATCGATGCACTTATTGATGAAGCCAGTGACTGATGTGGTGTATTCCTTAAAACCACACGCGGTTATTATGAGACCACAACATCTAATGTTGGGTTCAACTTGGCTTTCCATACAATTCCTTACATTAAACAACATTACAAAATCAGCAATGGTTAGATTCAAATGGTGTGATTAATGCTGCTGCTATTCATTGCTTTCTTATTTGCCTGCATTGGCCACATATGCTACAGAAAAATGCTACAGAAAAATCGCCATGCATTCATCCAATCTATTTAGTCAGGCCCTACTTTTTTTGGGAGAGGGGGCTATATTATACAGTTATATAAATACTACAATTGTATAACATTGAGGCCCTTGTAAATTACAATTACGTGCTTGAAAAAGTCCCTGAAAGTCCTTGAATTAGACTTGCCAATGTCTGTATGAACCCTGCTTAAAGGATGTATAGTCCTAGACCTATGTTGTTGTATAGCTGGAGTTATGGGCCAATTTGCATATATTCACTTTTATTCCTCTAAGTACGCGTGGAACTGCAGGAAAATACTTTTGATTTTTGTTTCAAACCGTTTAGAAATGTTTATCCCAATGTCACACATTGGCCCCATTATTTATAGAAAGACCCATAAACACACACACACAAACAAACACACAGGTTGTAACATAGCTACACATACAATCACAGGGGCATTAACTCCCACATGAACACAAACATATTCACACGCACACACACACTAGTGATGCACGGGTTGACTCATAACCGGCAGTCTCCACGGTTATATCCACATGAACACAAACATATTCACACGCGCACGCACACTAGTGATGCACGGGTTGACTCATAACGGGCAGTCTCCACGGTTATATCCACATGAACACAAACATATTCACACGCGCACGCACACTAGTGATACACGGGTTGACTCATAACCGGCAGTCTCCACGGTTATATCCACATGAACACAAACATATTCACACGCGCACGCACACTAGTGATGCACGGGTTGACTCATAACCGGCAGTCTCCACGGTTATATCCACATGAACACAAACATATTCACACGCGCATGCACACTAGTGATGCACGGGTTGACTCATAACCGGCAGTCTCCACGGTTATATCCACATGAACACAAACATATTCACACGCGCACGCACACTAGTGATGCACGGGTTGACTCATAACCGGCAGTCTCCACGGTTATATCCACATAAACACAAACATATTCACACGCGCATGCACACTAGTGATGCACGGGTTGACTCATAACCGGCAGTCTCCACGGTTATATCCACATAAACACAAACATATTCACACGCGCATGCACGCTAGTGATGCACGGGTTGACTCATAACCGGCAGTCTCCACGGTTATATCCACATGAACACAAACATATTCACACGCGCATGCACACTAGTGATGCACGGGTTGACTCATAACCGGCAGTCTCCACGGTTATATCCACATGAACACAAACATATTCACACGCACACGCACACTAGTGATGCACGGGTTGACTCATAACCGGCAGTCTCCACGGTTTAGGGTCATGAAACATTGCGTGGATGAATGGCAGGTGGGTGGAGGGCATGTTGAATAAAGAGAAAACAATGCATTAAAAATCCTTAAATGTATAATCCTTGTTCAATTTATGTTTGTAGGCTACATTGAGGGTTTTCTTTCATTATTTTTGATCTGGCATTCGTGTGTAAGCCTAAGCTTTAGGGCCTTACTGTATGCTCGCCAAATACACACCAATTGCCAGATGCTTCTGGGAACTTTGGCAGAAAAAGTTTATGTTGATCCACTGAGTCAAAAAGGACAATGTCGGAGTTTAATTCAATAAGAGAAAAGCTGGGAAATGGAGAGTTGAAAATAAGGAGAAGGGAGGGCCAGAACAGTAGCCTAACGTTTGGGAAATGTGTTATGTGTGATGATTGTGAGGCACTATACAAGTTCGACAGTCACAAGATGGGGACTTCAAATATGGTACGTCAAGGGAACTGTAGGCCTACTGTTCAGATGGGTTAAATGGAATAGTAGCCTAAATGAAATCTGGACACTGACTGCAGGTAGGCGATAACCTCTCGCATAGCCTGATATAATAGTACCTCCTGCAGAATGAAGCAGTTCTTGCAGTAAAATGATACATCAAATGTACATTTTGACTCGGGAACAGCAGTGAAATCGTATTTCTTTCTTTCAGCATCTTGAGAGAAAGACTGATGCGGTTCGGGACCATCTGCAAAGGGGCTATATTTATCAGCATCATAAAAGCTGACAAATAGTATTTCAACTACCTAAAATACGCATCCATAAAATACGCAACTGAAATCATATCAGAAACATGTTGGGTCGTTTTGACAGCTTTTAACTACCCTAAAACCGGTCAAACTGGTCATTTGGAAATGTTGAACGTTATTGCATTTTCTCCCCCAGTTCCTAAATGTATTTGCTGCCGAGAGAAGCGGAGAGGAAACAGAACACTAGATTGAAGCATTCATTCATTCTATCAATGTATAACGTACCCTACATGACCAAAAGTATGTGGACACCTGATCATCGAACATCTCATTCCAAAATCATGGGCATTAATATGGAGTTGGTTCCCCCTTTGCTGCTATAACAGCCTCCAATCTTCTGGGAAGGTTTTCCACTAGATGTTGGAACATTGCCACGGGGACTTGCTTCCATTCAACCACAGGAGCATTAGTGAGGTCGGACACTAATGTTGGGCGATTAGGCCTGGCTCGCAGTCGACGTTCCAATTCATCCCAAAGGTGGTCGAAGGGGTTGAGGTCAGGGCTCTGCGCAGGCCAGTCAAATTCTTCCACATCAATCTCGATAATACATTTCAATATGGACCTCGCTTTGTACATGGGGGCATTGTGCACCCGAGTGGCGCAGCAGTCTAAGGCACTGCATCTCAGTGCTAGAGGCATCACTACAGACCCTGGTTTCGATCCTGGGTTGTATCACAACCGGCCATGATCGGGTGTCCCATAGGGCGGCAGACAATTGGCACAGCGTCGTATGGGTTAGGTGAGGATTTGGCCGGGTTAGGCCGTCATTGTAAATAAGAATTTGTTCTTAACTGACTTGCCTAGTTAAATAAAGGTTAAATAAATAAAAAATTGGCATGTTGAAACAGGAAAGGGCATTCCCCAAACTGCTGCCACAAAGTTGGAAGCACAGAATTGTCTAGAATGTCATTGTATGCCATAGCGTTAAGATTTCCCTGCATTGGAACTAAGCGGCCTGAACGATGAAAAACAGCCCCAGACCATTATTCCTCCTCCACCAAACTTTACAGTTGGCACTATGCATTTGGGCAGGTAGCATTCTCCCGGCATCCGCCAAACCCAGATTCATCCGTTGGACTGCCAGATGGTGAAGCGTGATTTATCATTCAAGAGAATGCGTTTCCACTGCTCCAGAGTCCAATGGCGGCGAGCTTTACACCACTCCAGCTGAAGCTTGGCATTACACATGGCGATCTTAGGCTTGTGCATGGCTGCTGGCCACGGAAACCCATTTCATGAAGCTCCCGAGGAATGTTTCTTGTGCAGACATTGCTTCCAGAGGCAGTTTGGAACTCGGTAGTGAGTGTTGCATCCAAGGACAGACAATTCTTACAAGCTACGAGCTTCAGCATTCAGCTGTCCCGTTCTGTGAGCTTGTGTGGCCTACCACTTTGTAGTTGAGCCGTTGTTGCTCTTAGATGTTTCCACTTCACAATAATAGCACTTAAAGTTGACTGGGGCAGCTCTAGCATGGCAGAAATTTGACGAACTGACTTGTTGGAAAGGTGGGATTCTATTACGATGCCACGTTGAAAGTCACTGAGCTCTTCAGTAAGGCCATTCTACTGCCAATGTTTGTCTATGGAGAGTGCATGGTTGTGTGCTCGATTGTATACACCTGTCAGCAATGGGTGTAACTGAAATAGCTGAATCCATTAATTTGAAGGGGTGTCCACATACTTTTGTATATATAGTGTATATTCTGTTGAGCAAGGTTTATTTAATCTTCTTCTAGGGCAACTGGATCCTGGAGTCCCTGACGAGCTGCCCCCAGGTGGTAAGGGTAGGGAACAACACATCCACCACGCTGATCCTCAACACGGGGGCCCCTCAGGGATGCGTGCTCAGTCCCCTCCTATACTCCCTGTTCACTCATGACTGTATGGCAAGGCACGACTGCAACACCATCATCAAGTTTGCAGATGACACAACAGTGGTAGGCCTGATCACCAACAATGATGAGACAGCCTATAGGGAGGAGGTCAGAGACCTGGCCGTGTGGTGCCAGGACAACAACCTCTCCCTCAACGTGATCAAGACAAAGGAGATGTTGTGGACAACAGGAAAAGGACCGAGCACGCCCCATTCTCCTCAACGGGGCTGCAGTGGAGCAGGTTGAGAGCTTCAAGTTCCTTGGTGTCCACATCACCAACAAACAAACTATCATGGTCCAAACACACTAAGACAGTTGTAAAGAGGGCACAACAATGCCTATTCTCCCTCAGGAGACTGAAAAGATTTGGCATGGGTCCTCAGATTCTCAAAAGGTTCTACAGCTGCACCATCGAGAGCATCCTGACGGGAATGGCAACTGCTCGGCCTCTGACCACAAGGCACTACAGAGGGTAGGGCATGTGGCCCAGTACATCACTGGGCCAAGCTTCCTGCCATCAGGACCTCTATAGCAGGCGGTGTCAGAGGGAGACCCTAGAAATTGTCAAAGACTCCAGCCACCCTAGTCATAGACTGTTCTCTCTGCTACCGCACAGCAAGCGAGTACCGGAGTGCCAAGTCTAGGTCCAAAAGTCTTCTTAACAGCTTCTACCCCCAAGCCATAAGACTCCTGAACAGCTAATCAAAGGGCTGCTGCTACACTGCTGCTACTCTCTGTTAATTATCTACGCATAGTCACTTTAACTCTACCTACATGTACATATTATCTCAATTACCTCGACTAACCGGTGCACATTGACTCTGTTACGGTACCCCCTGTATTTAGCCTCGCTATTGTTATTTTACTGCTGCTGTTTAATTATTTGTTACTTTTTATTTTCAATTTTTTACTTATCTGTTTTTTACTTCACACTTTTTTTTCTTAAAAACCTCTTAAAGCATTGTTGGTTAGGGCTTGTAAGTAAGCATTTCACTGTAAGGTCTACACCTGTTGTATTCGGCGCATGTGACAAATAGAATTTGATTTGATTTGAGTAATGACAGAGGAGAAGCTGCATGTATCACAGTACATTTTGCAGTATTAAAGGTGCATTATGCAGAAATCGCTGCACCATTTAATAGTTGCAAAAATTCTAATAGTTCGCCTAATTTCAGTTTGTGACAATACAGGCATAGAGAATGTAGAGAACCATTGTACCATCTAAACAACTGTGAAATACATTTTCAACAACCAAAAAAAGTGTGTTTTCAGCTGTTTGAAGCTGGTGTACAAAACTGAAAGTAAAAGTCTCAAAAACGAATCTTAAAGGAAATGTTCACCCATTTTGAATGTTTTATTGTTTTTGTCCATCTCTGAGTGATGGCCTATCAATTCCCTGTGTTTTCTTGTGTATCTGAGTTATTGGTGTTCAAGCAGGAAAACATCTGGCTGGTATGATGTAGCACCGTGATAAAGTTGCTCTCACTACACTGGAAGTTAATAGGAATACGATTACGAAAATGTCTATCATACATGTCAGATTACAATACTGGCAAGTGTCATAACTCGGGAGGATATCTTCTCTCGAATGGGCCATTGATCATATTTTTGTAGCGCATGCTGGGAAATATGATAATCATGGGTATGGTTTTGATGGGACTGTTTTACACTCCACAGTTTAAAACAATAACTCTGGTTATTAACACCAACACTGTTTTTTTTACACCACTGAGTGTTCATCAACACTATAAATGTTACACTGAAAAATCAACACTGGCCAATTTTCTGTGTATAGCCAAGTTGACTAACAAATAGCCTACCAAAAGGTTTGAAGTTCTAAGCAGAAACATAGGCCTATCTAAATTAGGCGTAATAAAAAAATCCTGCAACCCGTCAAAAATTTGTTTGAGCATTTCTGACTGTACAGCGCATTTTCTAGATGTGCGGGTTTGGGTCGGGTGTGGGCCTCAGATTTTCATTTTATCACATATAGTCGGGCGGTGGTGGATTGGTTATTAGCAATTGCGAGCGGGTGCGGGTGAACAAACATCTGACCCACACATCACTAACGCACACACACAGTCACACACACAACCATACACACACACACTTGCAAGATTGATTACATAAAACTGGAAAATCAGAACATTAGTCCCTAACAACTTCCTGTTATGCTCTTTTCCGCTCCTTTCTATTTTCTCCTTTATTGCTCCTCCCCCCTCCATGTTATCCACTCCTCCTGTCTGATTCATTTCGTATTTTTCCTTTCTTGCTCCCCTCCTTTCTCCTGGCTCTCTCCCAGGTCATGTAACACGAGAAGTCACTATTCTGTTCTTTCTGCTAAGTATCCCCAGCCATTAGTGACATCAAATCAGCACAAAGGCAGGGAGAGGGGGAGATAGGACAGAGGGGGAGAGAGAAGGACAGAGGGGGAGAGAGAAGGACAGAGGCAGGGAGAGGGGGAGAGAGAAGGACAGAGGCAGGGAGAGGGGGAGAGAGAAGGGGAGAGGGGGAGAGAGAAAGACAGAGGGATGAGAGGGGGAGAGAGAAGGACAGAGGGATGGAGAGGGGGAGAGAGAAGGACAGAGGGATGGAGAGGGGGAGAGAGGACAGAGGCAGGGAGAGGGGGAGAGAGGACAGAGGGATGGAGAGGGGGAGAGAGAAGGACAGAGGGATGGAGAGGGGGAGAGAGAAGGACAGAGGCAGGGAGAGGGGGAGAGAGAAGGACAGAGGGATGGAGAGGGGGAGAGAGAATGACAGAGGGAAGGGAAGGGGGAGAGAGAATGACAGAGGGAAGGGAAGGGGGAGAGAGAATGACAGAGGGAAGGGAAGGGGGAGAGAGAATGACAGAGGGAAGGGAAGGGGGAGAGAGAAGGACAGAGGCAGGGAGAGGGGGAGAGAGAAAGACAGAGGGATGGAGAAAGAGGAAGAGGGTGATAAGAACAGATCAGAGTGGGAACAGAAGAGATAGAGAGAGAGAGAGAGAGAGAGAGAGAGAGAGAGAGAGAGAGAGAGAGAGAGAAAGAGAGGAGGAGGATAGAGGGAAAGAAAGGAGAGGGAGATGAAAATGGGATGGAGTGAATGAGATGGAAGGATGGAGTGAAAATGAAGGTATAATGGCAAGAGGGGACAGAGGAAAGAGAGGGAGAGGAAAAGAGATCACACAGAGAGAGGGAGAAGTAGATCTGGTTTCAGTGTGTTTTCATGCTCCCTCTCCGTTCCAGTAATGTGCTGGATCCATTTAACTAATGCATAAAAGCACCATGATACCCACAATAAACAGCATTACACAATGAATTAGGGGGGAGAGCGAGCGAGAGAGGTACACTGAAACATATCCAGTATACACACACACACACACACAAGCTGGCAGCATACACACACATGCATACATACACAGTAAATACAAACCAAAACGCATGCACGCATGCACGCACGCGCGCGCACACACACACACACACACACACACACACACACACACACACACACACACACACACACACACACACACACACACACACACACACACACACACACACACACAGTGACTAACTTCATTACCCAGCCCATTCCTCTTAGTGAGAGGAGAAAAATTCAACCCAATTACCACACCAGAGCCAAATTAAAAGCTTTTCCTCTCAATGGCCGCCATCAGTCTGCTGTCAAATGAACAGCGCTAAGTCCCTCTGTGTTAATGGTGCCTTTCTCTACCCCGAAACTCCAACATCTTCATTCACACTGACTCGCCTCCATTGAAACAACATTTAAAACCAACAGCATTGACACCAAAAGCATAATATTACAATGTCCCCACTAACATCAACATCAATCAAAACAGGAAGACACCTAGAAATGATGAATAATACACTCATCATCCCATACACCCATCACCATGGAAACCCCTAGCCCAACACACTTATTATGATTATTATCTACCATAAAAGGCTTCTCCATTCAAAGTGCACTAGGATGAAATACTCATATTGATACATTTTCAGAAGCATGTTTTCTTATATCAATCTCTATTCTCACTCCTTCTCCCTCTTTCTTTGACCCCTCTCTCCTCTTCCATCTCCCCCTGTCCTCCCCTCTTCTTCCCCTCCTCGGTGCCCTAATCCAGTTCGAAAGTAAACAGGCTCCGGCCTTCATTCCAGTCTAAACCGTATCCAATGTACCAAAGCTGAGCTCTGTGCTGGCCTGTGCTGCTGGGGCTCCACAGAGGTCAGAATTGGGCCAGCAGGCAGCTCAACCCAGCGATCCAGAGATAGAGAGAGGGGAGCTGGGTAAGGGGCAGCCCAACACTGGGTGTCTGGATGAGCCATCCTGGAGCTGTAGTAGATGTGGGGCCTACTCAGAGTTAATTGTGCATTACTGTCCATATGTGTGTTGCTATTCAGGTATAAATGTGTGGGACAATCTACTGTGTCATAATTTGACATGTGTTAGGGTTGTTAAAGGTCCCATGTGGGGCTACGTCTGAGCCTGAAAGTCATTTAAACCCATCAATTAAGTAACGAAGATCAGATGTTCACATCTGGGTCAGAGGGCCAGACATTTACGATTCAGTGGGTTTTACTCTACTATTCTATTGTATATTATACAATATTGTCTATGAATAGGGCTATCACTCAGACAATGAGCTCAATATGAACCTACTGAGAATGGACAGATAAGAGAATCTCAGACACCCCCCCACATATAGTCCTGTCCTGTTCTGTCCTATCCCAGCCACACAGCGTGAGAATGGGCCACAGCATCTCCTCCCAGACCCCCCTCAGAGCCCCGATCACTTTACACTGATGGACATTAGTCTGAGCATCAAGCATCACCAAGCAACCTTCCCCCATTAATTATGTTCACTATACAGCCTTGCTCAGACCTTCTACACGCACACGCACGCACGTGCACACACACGCGCGCACACACACACACACACACACACACGCACACGCAGCGTCGACCATGTCTCCTGTAACCCCCATCCCTTCACTCGGTCCCAGTCACCCGGTCAATATGGTCCCTCTCTGTGAAGAGTGTTTTATCTGATCCCCCACCACTCTCTGGGGGGTTATCCCTGTTCCCCCTGTCCCCTGTTCTCCTCCTCCTCCTCCCAGACCAAGCCTCAGGAGGGACCCCTCACAATCAACACACATGTCCTTACTTGGAATTTCACACGGTCCAAAATATGTCCTCATTATGTGGTACTGTCCATTTTGTGGACTGTTCAACTCTTATTGAAGTGTGACAGACTTGCCTACAAGGCAGGGATTGTCTGCAGACTGGGAAGTTTAATTTATTTTTATTTGTAACTCTCTGAATGAAAGTTGAAGCCGATCTTTATTTCAAAGATTCTGTTGAATCTGTCTCTATCTGCCTGTCTGTCTCTCTGACCAGAACCCAGAGCGGAGTTACCGTTACCCACTAATGACTTTTAGTCTAATTGGCATCCATCCAACCTTAATTGCACTCTGTAATTAATATTCATGTTAATCGGCTGGAGATCAGATGTTGTGGGATGGGGGAGGTGCTTGTAAATCTAATAATGTGAGTTTCTAACTGATAGAGGAGGCTTTCAGACAGCAAGGTTATCTCTGTCTCTCTGTGACACTGTCACTTACAGGAGCTCCCAACAGATACCATCACACAGACCCACTTTTCCCGCTACATTTAACGTTCTCTCTCCCCCACAATTATCCCTATTCCTCCCAGAAACGTTGTGTTCCGAGGGAGGGCAGGATACGCCAGTTGGCTCATCAATCATTGTCATCAATGAGTGTGTTGTGCAAAGACAAAGTCAATCTCCCAAACTCTTTCACCTTGTTTCACATTTCACTCCCTTCCTGTCAATCATTCAGGTTTGATTAATCCGAGACATGATAAGATGATTAGTTCTTTAAAAGTTCATTCATTTTTTAAATGTATTTAACGAGGCAAGTCAGTTAAGAACAAATTCATATTTAAAATGACGGCCTAACCCAGCCAAACCCTAACGACGCTGGGTCAACTGTGCGCCGCCCTGTGGGACTCCCAATCACAGCCAGCTGTGATACAGCCCAGGGTCTGTAGTGACGCCTCTAGCACTGAGATGCAGTGCCTTAGACCGCTGCACCACTCGGGAGCCCTAAAATGTTACAGTCGAACAGAACTTCCTAAGACTCCTGAAGATCAACACTGCCAGCTTGTTGGGTCTGACCATGTCCACATGAAACAAGCTCTGAATATCAATAAACAGGTGTCACACAGTATTTAATGCAGAACCACAACGGAACAAAACAGAACCGGACAGGACAATATATTTAGCATATTTCTGATACAAAGATATTTCTGAAAGAAATCAGCCAAATGTCTGAGGAGAAAAGCCAAAGTCACACTACAGTCTCTGCTTTTACTGGCCTACAATGACATAAATCCTCAGAACCAACCAATGCCACCTCTTGGTAAGTGCTGTGCTCCCTTCAGATATCCACTCCCTGTACACCCATGGATGGTTATCAGGCTGAGGTCAGAGGGCAAAGGGCACATTGTTTCAGAGTCTTTATCACCAATCCATCATGGCTGAGTGAGTTTGGATTGGGCTGTGTGGACCACTGTTGCTCAGACTAAAGGTACTAACACCATTAGCCATTACATTACCCATCCTGGTTCCAGGGCCATGCATGTTGGGCCACATGTCTGTCCGTCTGTCCTAATCCTATTAGGAATATATATAACTTGACTCTCTTTTCCTTCCCCACTCACATTGTCTCTCTCTCCATCTCTTTCCATTGGGACTCCCTAATAATGATCAATAACAAACATAAGAACAACTTTATTCACAAACACTCCCGAGTAGCGCAGCGGTCTACGGCACTGCTTCTCAATCCAAGAGGTGTCACTAAAGTACCTGGTTTGAATCCAGGCTGTGATTGGGAGTCCCATAGGGCAGCGCACAATTGGCCCAGCGTCGTCGGGGTTTGGCCGGAATAGGACGTCATTGTAAATAAAAATTTGTTCAATGGAACAAAACATGAAACAAATTCATGAAATAGTATTAAGGATGACTATTATGGAAATGTTTTTACTTTCCCTGATGAATGAGTCCATCCTCCCCTCTGTTCTCTCCCTGGGGTATAGCTTGTAACGGCACACAAGCATCTGTGCTACACCGTGGATGAGTGTGTATGGTGTTTATTCAAAATGACCAACAGTAAGAGGTGGGGTCCCGTATGGCTCCGTTGGTAGAGCACAATGCTTGCAATGCCAGGGTCGTGGGTTAGATTCCTACAGGGGACCAGTACAGAAAATAAATACTGAAATGTATCCAGTTACTACTGTAAGCTGCTCTGGATGAGAGTGTCTGCTAAATGCCTCTAATATAAAATGTGTCGTCCGCAGCGTGACACACAGTCACCATAAAAAATCTATCACTCTCCTATAACATAAAGCTGGAACAAAACCGCAATTTTGCGCCGCATAGTAGAACACACCTATGTGACAGACGAGGCTCCTACGGAACCTATAACACCGGCAAAGAGATGAGGATGGAGAAAAGAGGATAATGATTGACCTAAGAAAACAGAGGAGGCAGAACAAAGGGAGACTGCCTTACATGTATGCTTGCAGATATGGGAGCAGGTTATTTTATGCAACTGTATGGAGTGTCATTTGAGTCCTCGGTCAGGTCTTTGTCATGCCAACAAAGCCACAGAGTTTTACTGGGTAATCTTAGACTGAGCTGCTTGGCAGAGGTTGTCGAGGTGGGGTATTGACTGTATTGGGGCACAGACAGTGGTGTAAAGTACTTAAGTAAAAATACTTTAAAGTACTACTTAAGTCATTTATGGTATCTATACTTTACTATTTATATGTTTGATAACTTTTATTTTTACTTCACTACATTCCGAAAGAAAATAATGTACTTTTTACTCCATACATTTCCCCTGACACCCAAAAGTACTCGTTATATTTTGAATGCTTAACAGGACAGGAAAACGGTCCAATTCAGACAAACTTACCAAGAGAACATCCCTACTGCCTCTAATCTGGCAGACTCACTAAACACAAATGCTTCATTTGTAAATGATGTCTGAGCGTTGGAGTGTGTCCTTGACTATTCATAAATTAAAAACAATAAATTGTGCCGTTTGGATTGCCTGATAGAAGTAATTTGAAATGAATGATACTTTTACTTTTGATATTTAAGTATATTTTTGCAATTACATTTACTTTTGATACTTAAGTATATTTAAAACCAAATATTTAAGTAGTATTTTACTGGGTGACTTTCACTTTTACTTGAGTCATTTTCTTCACTTTTACTCAAGTATGACAGTTGAGTTATTTTTCCACCACTGGGCACAGATACAGTGGATAAGGAGATTGTCATACTTGAGTAAAAGATACAGTGGATAAGGAAATTGAACCTGTTTTTGTCACGCCTGCTCCCGCTTCCTCTCTCTGGCGCTCGAGGGCGCCAGGCTGCCCTTCATTACGCACACCTGTCACCATCATTACGCGCATCATTGGACTCACCTGGACTCCTTTACTTTGTTGATTGCCCCTCTATATCCGTCTGCTCCTCAGTTTGTTCCCCGTGTCAGCATTATTGTCGTTTCGTTTTCCCCTGTCCAGACGCTGTCCATATTCTGTTCCTGTCCGTGTTTCATTAAATGTTCACTCCCTGTACTTGCTTCTCGTCTCCAGCGTTGGTCTTCACAATTTTACCTCAGAGGGGACCATTTTCAGTGTTATACTACCACATTCTCTGTTTTTCAGTGGGTGAAGAGGGGTGAAAGGGGTTAGAGGGGAGATTGATGGTTGTGGGACAGGGTGATAGAGGACACACATTTGAATTCAGAAATGGTTGGGAAGGAAGGTGGCTCAACCTGTACCACTTTGTGACTTACTGTGATCTCTAAAGGAGGGAAGAGGTGAGTGGGGACGGATGAAGGGATTGAGGAAGAGAGGAGGATTGATGGAGGGATAAGGAGGAGAGAAAGAAGGAGAGATGAAAGGCAATAATATTTCATCTGGAGGTGAGTCACTGTAGGAGGGTCAGACACCAGGGGAGGTCCAGATCTTATAAGGAGCCACACTCTCTCCCCCCAATTCTCCTCCACCCCCCTCCACTCTCCCTCTCTTCCCTTACCCTCCTCCACCCCCTCCACTCTCCCTCTCTTCCCTTACCCTCCTCCACCCCCCTCCACTCTCCCTCTCTTCCCTTACCCTCCTCCACCCCCCTCCACTCTCCCTCTCTTCCCTTACCCTCCTCCACCCCCCTCCACTCTCCCTCTCTTCCCTTACCCTCCTCCACCCCCCTCCACTCTCCCTCTCTTCCCTTACGCCCCTCCACCCCCTCCACTCTCCCTCTCTTCCCTTACCCTCCTCCACCCCCCCTCCACTCTCCCTCTCTTCCCTTACCCTCCTCCACCCCCCTCCACTCTCCCTCTCTTCCCTTACCCTCCTCCACCCCCCTCCACTCTCCCTCTCTTCCCTTACCCTCCTCCACCCCCCTCCACTCTACCTCTCTTCCCTTACCCTCCTCCACCCCCCTCCACTCTCCCTCTCTTCCCTTACCCTCCTCCACCCCCCTCCACTCTCCCTCTCTTCCCTTACCCTCCTCCACCCCCCTCCACTCTCCCTCTCTTCCCTTACCCTCCTCCACCCCCCTCCACTCTCCCTCTCTTCCCTTACCCTCCTCCACCCCCCTCCACTCTCCCTCTCTTCCCTTACTCTCCTCCACCACCCCTCCACTCTCCCTCTATTCCCTTACCCTCCTTCCCCACTCTCCCTCCGCCTTACCCTCCTCCACCACCCCTATCTCTCCCTCCCTCTCTCCCTCCTAACCCTCCTCCCCCACCCTTTCCCTTTCCCACTCCCCCTTACCCTGCTTCTCAGCACTCCTCTACTATCCCGCTTTTCCTCTCTCTTCATCCTGGCCTTCTTTCTGTTTGAGATAAGCAGGCTGAGTAATCTCACGCTCTCTCCTCCCTTATTCTCCTCCTCTACCTCTCTCTCTCTCCCCCATCTCTATCCCTCTCTGTTTCATCTCTGTTGTTCTCTTCCTCCATCATCCATCTCTACCCAGCAGGCCACAGACAGACCTGCACAAGGGAATATACCTCTACCCTGCATGCATCACTCTGACCACAATCCACATGATTGTGCATGGCTACCCAAGGTAGCCATGCTGTAACACTGCACATCAGTGGCGACGGTCCAGAAGCAACCCCTAGGCACTTGGCTGGTTCTGAATGTGAAATTGTAGGTATAAGAAATGTGGCGGAATTCCACAGAGCTTTTTTTATTTTATTTTATTTATTTAACCTTTATTTAACTAGGCAAGTTTATCCGAGGGTAGGATGAAGCTACTGCCATATTGTTACAATATCCAATTCTATCCGATCTATACAAAGTGCCTAGGGGCTAGGGGTTGTTTTTGGACCAGGACCCTACAATTTCCTGAGTGAGACCACCCTGGCAAGGCAGGCCTGTCCTGCAGAAGTGCTGCTGGGTGCTGAAGAGTAAACTGAGTTCTGTATAGAGGGTGTGAGCTACTCCTTTGTCTGCCTGCTATAGACAGGTGTAAGAGGAGTGACAGAGGGGAGAGAGGAGTGGGAGAGGGGAGAGAGGAGTGACAGAGGGGAGAGAGAAGTGGGAGAGGGGAGAGAGGAGTGACAGAGGGGAGAGAGGAGTGACAGAGGGGAGAGAGGAGTGGGAGAGAAAGGGTAATGAAAAGAGATTCTGATTTGTACTTGAGATGCTTATGTATGTTACGGGAAATGTGTAAAAATAGTTAATCTATACATTTCCCAGAAAATGTATAGATTTATCGTTTTTACACATTTATGGTAACATACAGTAGTATACAGTGTGGTGTGATATGATACAATTTATAATGAAACAGTATTTAATCCTAATCTTAAATTATTTGATCTTATCTTTTATTGTATTAGGTGTTATTGCAGCTCTTTGAAGACTAAAAGCATGTGCAAAACCACTTTGGACTGCTGTACTAAACGAGTCATTGGCTTTTGTTTTTTATGAACAAAGTGACTCTCACAGGTCAATGGTAAAAGGCCAGAAGGATGTTGGAGGTAACTACCTTCCCCTGAACCCTCACCAGAGATCCCTGATGCAGAGACTCCCTCGCCACACACGATCTGGAACAAATCCCTCCACCACCCACACTACTGATTTAGCACTGTGACCCCTGACCTGCCCGGACCGCCACACACCAGGAGTCAGACAGGGGGTGAGATGGAGGGATATGTGGAGAGACAGAGAGAGAGAGTGAGTGGGGCGCAGAAAGAAAGGAAGGTGTAGAGATAAAGAGAGAGAAAGAATACGGAATATAGAGATATCGTCCTCCTTAATTCCTCTGACATTCAATCAGAGTAATGTGTCTCCATTATCAGTGCATTCATTCTGACGGTGATTATTGCGTTAGGGATCGTACCCTCTGTGTTCTCTGTTCAGTCACGTTAACTATCTCCTCATTACCTCAGAGCCACACACTCCAAATGAAATCACAAGATGGCGTCTACCACAGAGAACAGAGAGCGTATCAGTCACCAGGTATCTCTTCTACACAGGGGAGGGATGAGACCTCTCTCTTTCTTTTTCTGTTTCTCCCCTTTCTCTTTTTCTTTCACTCTCTCGATCTCTTGTTCTGTGTGTCTTTGTATGGTGTCGGCCGGTCCTATTCTCAGAGCTGTGACCTTGCTGTGGTCTCTTCTACGGTGCGACGGATGAGGAACAGGGTCTTAATACAAATGAACCCCAGTGAAAGAAAAAGTAATTACAATCACATTTTTAATCCCTCTGTGTGCCTAAAGTCAGAGATGTAACCTCTCTTAGCTCATCTTGCCTTTGTCGCTATGTGTGTGTGTGTATGTGTGCGTGTGCGTGCGCGTGCGCTCAGTCTCAGGGGTAGTCATAATCAGGATGGAGTGTAAAAGGATAAAGAATCTGTCTTCCACTGATCAGGATAACAGGTTAAATTAATCCAATCTCTCTCTTAAGTCTCTCTCTATAACCAAGGAGAAGAAGAAGAATTTATGTAGGTCGTCTTTCCAGTTAAGAAAGGGTAAGGACAATGGACAAGCTGGGGGTGAGTGGGAGCGGGAACGGGTCGAAACAAAGGAAGAGGAGGGAAGTGGAGGAGAAAAGGGGGATGAGAAAGGAGGGTGTCTGGGATTAAGGTCTCTAACTATTCCCCACCTTCACTCAGGAGAATTAACACAGGAGGAAGGAGAGAGAGAGGGAAAGAGAGCGAGACAGGAAAAGAGAGAGGCTGATAGTCAAAGGAGCCCAGATAAGGAGCAGAGGGGAGGAGGGTGGATGGGGGTATGGGTGGGGGGAAGAGAGGAGAAGTTAATTACCTGTGCAGAGGGCATGGAGAGAGGGGTGATTGGAACGAGGGAGGAGAGAGAGATAGCGCCCAGAGCTCCCCCTTCAGAGCCCCTGACATATACAGAAACAGATTTGGGATGGGATGGAGGGGGTGGCGGGGGGCTATAGAGCTATTGTGACGTGTACAGCCTGCTACACACTACACAAATTACACAAAGCGACAGAGCGTCGTATACAGTCCGTTCCAAAAATTCAGCGGCACAAAAGTACGTGGAACTCTGGTGTGTAGCAGGCGTTTAGAGGCCTCACCTTCCTCTTGAGACCCCATACAGCACTGGAGTATTAAACAGGAACCCATGGGAGCTACAGCATCTCTTGGCTATCTCCTACCGCAAAGTTACAGACCTACAGAGACAGCCAGGGTGGAAGTCTGGGCCAATACCCACTCTGTTAACTGAGTTAGGACTTTGTGATGAAGTCAAACATGCAAAAGAGAAAAGCATTATTATATGTGACCTCCACCTCTGACAAAGGGCCTGATCTACAACCCTGGTAGAAGCCCTTACAAGGACGAGAGAGAGAGAGAGAGGTGATGGATGGATGGATGGATGGATGGATGGATGGAAGGATGGATGGATGGAGGGAGATAAAGGGATAGGGAGGAAAGAGGAAATGCATAGGGCAGAGTAATGGGTCAAACTTCAGAGCCAAATTATTGAGGCGCCGGTGAGATAGTGATCAGAGCGTAGCCGTGCACATGAGTCTGTTAGTGCAGCACTCAGTGCATCTGCATCCCCGTCATCATTATGCAGGAGGAATCAGCCTATAGATATTTAAAAAAAACCTGTAATGGACCTGGTTAGAGGTGAGCTTTCGGACCGGTCCAAGTCCCCATGACAGGGGGGTGAGGTGGCGGGAACCGGCTGGAGCGCAGCACTTAGGGACCACCCTCCCCGCGTGCAGGGGGAAAGTGGTACGACCTAAACCCTTTGTGATTGGTCCCTGCAGACCAGCCCCGCGGCCCATTCGCTGGCCGGACGGCTAATTTTGTTAAGGGCGCGGGTTGCTTCCTGTGCTGGCTAAACAGATCTGTGTAAATTAGGTTCGAGATGCCTGGGGGGGTGCATGGGTGGGGAGGGGGGGTAATGGAGCCGAGAGGACAGAGTACCACAGGGAGAGGGGAGGGGGGAAAGGAAGTGGAGAAGGGGAGGAGGGAGACAGGGACAGGGAGAAAGAGAGCGGGGCACGGTAATAGAGGTTAAAAGAGAGGGGGAGAAGCGCAAGAGAGAGAGAGAGAGAGAAATACGACTACATCAAACCTGCATTAGCGTCGATTAACAGGCCTGGTTTGAGTTACTGGCTGACTTTCTTATGTTTCCAGACGTCAAACAAAGTTAACCCGGCAGGCTGTGAGCCGTGCTATAACTGACATAACTGACCCTCGGGTCACTGACACCCTAATGACTCTCAACCAGCAGAACCATAACAAACAGACCTCAGACGAAGGGATGCAGGAATCTAACACCATTACACCATCACCTGACACACTGAGGTGTCATAATGGACGGTGTCATTCAGACGCTATGCTGGAGTACTGGAGGACAATTCATATTGTTTTCACATCCACTCATCTGTCTGTCTGCTGGTTTCATTATAGTACTACTGCAGAATGACTAGAAAATCACTTTCTGGTAAAAGACTTACAGAGACAGAGGAAGACAAATTGAGTGAGAGAGAGAGAGAGGGCGCGAGAGAAAGAAAGAGAGATGGAGAGGGAGAGAGAGAGCGAGAGAGAGAGAGAGAGAGAGAGAGAGAGAGAGAGAGAGAGAGAAAGAAAGAGAGATGGAGAGGGAGAGAGAGAGAGAGAGAGAGAGAGAGAAAGAAAGAAAGAAAGAAAGAAAGATGGAGAGAGAGCGAGAGAGAGAGAGAGAGAGGAAGAAAGAAAGAGAGATGGAGAGGGAGAGAGAGAGAGAGAGAGAGAAAGAAAGAAAGAAAGAAAGAAAGAAAGAAAGAAAGAAAGAAAGAAAGAAAGAAAGAAAGAAAGAAAGAGATGGAGAGAGAGCGAGAGAGAGAGAGAGAGAGAGAGAGACAGAAAGAAAGAAAGAAAGATGGAGAGAGAGCGAGAGAGAGAGAGAGAGAGAGACAGAAAGACAGAAAGAAAGAAAGAAAGAGATGGAGAGAGAGCGAGAGAGAGAGCGAGAGAGAGAGAAAGAAAGAAAGAAAGAAAGATGGAGAGAGAGCGAGAGAGAGAGAGAGAGAGAGACAGAAAGAAAGAAAGAAAGAGATGGAGAGAGAGCGAGAGAGAGAGAGAGAGAGAGAGAGAGAGAGAGAAAGAAAGAAAGAAAGATGGAGAGAGAGCGAGAGAGAGAGAGAGAGAGAGAGAGAGAGAGACAGAAAGAAAGAAAGAGATGGAGAGAGAGCGAGAGAGAGAGCGAGAGAGAGAGAGAGAAAGAAAGAAAGAAAGAAAGAAAGAGATGGAGAGAGAGCGAGAGAGAGAGCGAGAGAGAGAAAGACAGAAAGAAAGAAAGATAGATAGAGAGAGAGAGAGTGTTCTGTCACGGCCCATTCCATTTGCTAATAGACAGTGGTGATCTGATCACTTCCCTGCTAAAGAGCCTGGATGGCAGTCCCCTGGCCAATCTACCCCACGGTGCTCTCCAAATTACATTACACACTAACAGTCACAGTTAGTGGCCAAAAAGGCAGGTACCCTCCGCATCCCAACCCTCCCACCTCCCGGGGGCTATGTGCCCCCCACTTTCCCTCCTTCCGCCGACTCACCCCTTGCCCCCACTCCCGGCCCTCTCTCAGGGCTGTAATTAGATTGGCCGGGAGCTAATAGCATCAGGGTTGAGCAGTCAGCCACTTGATATTTCCAAGTTGTTGGCAGTAATTTGCTCCTATTAGCAGCTTTTACTGAGACCAAGGGTCATGGTGTAAACAAAACAACTAAGTTAGGTTTCACTGGCTAGCGAGCGTATGTGTGTGTGTGTTTAAGGGTGCTTGTTTCAGTGAGAGATTCAATTGGAGGAGTCAAATCTAATCAGGGAGCACTGGAGTTTAGCAGGGCCACCATTCAGTTGCCAAACATTGTCGAACGTTGCAGATAGAAATGTCATGAATAGAGCTGATGTGATTCCTTATTCCACATGTCAGAGGCACTTTGTTCTACATAGCCTATTTCTATCTGAATGTTCTAAAATGTTGCGTCCTGCTGAATGCGCCGCAGGACTGTGCTAGTTTGAGAGGGTGACTGAGGGCCTGGGGGGGCTCTGGTTACCCCAGGAGGATGAGTGTTTTGGAGGTGGGGATGAGGGATGAGGGATGAGGAGGGGGGGTAAATTAATGGGACAGGGAGGTTGATGGAGGATGATGGAGGATGATGGATGTGGTGATAACACAGGAAGTGATAACACAGGAAGTTAGGATGGTGTGTGTGTCGTAGCGGCGTCATATCCATAGTGGGCAAAAGGGCATGTGCCCCCTCAGATTTGTCCTGTAAAAAAATTATCTAAGATGTTAAATTAATTACTGAATTTCATTTTTAAGCAAACGTTTTAGAATTATTTACAATTAGATGTCAGCGGTATTCTGCCGAGGGGGCATGGCATACTGACTGGGCCAGGCACAGAGTACCCCCCCCCCCCCCCCCACACACACACCCACTTTGATTTGATTTTAGCTGACGGTGATGGGCAGGACTCGCAGGAGGTAAGTTTGTAAATTAATTTGATCATGCTATGTAACCTATTGATTCCTTCTTGATGAATACAAAATAAATTAAACAGCATCTCTTTGTAATACTAACCACGTAGCAATTTTAGAAAGTTGGCTTTAGCTAGCCAGCTAGATAGGTTCCCAATATCAACCTTACAACTAGCCACCAAGCCATTTCAGGCTATCAGTCAAGTTAGAGTATCTTAGCCTGCATGCCTGCTGGCAAAAGCATATTCAGATGCAGAAAAGCATATTTAGGTGCAGAAAAGCATATTCAGATGCAGAAAAGCATATTCAGATGCAGAAAAGCATATTCAGATGCAGAAAAGCATATTCAGATGCAGAAAAGCATATTTAGATGCAGAAAAGCATATTTAGATGCAGAAAAGCATATTTAGGTGCAGAAAAGCATATTCAGGTGCAGAAAAGTATATTTAGATGCAGAAAAGCATATTTAGATGCAGAAAAGCATATTTAGGTGAAGAAAAGCATATTCAGGTGCAGAAAAGCATATTTAGGTGCAGAAAAGCATATTTAGGTGCAGAAAAACATATTCAGGTGCAGAAAAGCATATTTAGGTGAAGAAAAGCATATTTAGGTGCAGAAAAGCATATTTAGGTGCAGAAAAGCATATTTAGGTGAAGAAAAGCATATTCAGGTGCAGAAAAGCATATTTAGGTGCAGAAAAGCATATTCAGGTGCAGAAAAGCATATTTAGGTGAAGAAAAGCATATTCAGGTGCAGAAAAGCATATTTAGGTGCAGAAAAGCATATTTAGGTGCAGAAAAACATATTCAGGTGCAGAAAAGCATATTCAGGTGCAGAAAAGCATGTTCAGGTGCAGAAAAGCATATTTAGATGCAGAAAAGCATATTTAGGTGCAGAAAAGCATAATTAGTTTCTTCAAACAAAGAACCACCAGTCAGGAGGATACAGACAGCTCAAGAGGTACCCTTAAATATGCAGAAAAATACTTGGTTTAAATGTAATCTGACACTTTGTGATAATATTATTATATTTGCCATGATATGTGTCTGTATTGATGTGTGTTATGATCCCATGTACTGTGTTGTAAATTGGATGTAATATCCTAGGCATGTTATTACAGTATATTGAGATCTGTAATTTACAACAGTCAGAATGACACCCTCATTAAAATTACAATTGAACAGGTAAAGTGGTATGCTTAAATAACCTATGCAGAAAAAGTCATATTTTTAGGCATAACGGTTATGGATTGCAGGAAAAAGCGATTTCAGGTGTTTGAAAAATGCTAAATTCTCCAACACCCTCCGGACATCCCCGCACCCTCCTCACGTACTTTGTGCCCCTTCTAAAATAATGGCTGTACGATACCCCTGTGTGTGTGTGTGTGTGTGTGTGTGTGTGTGTGTGTGTGTGTGTGTGTGTGTGTGTGTGTGTGTGTGTGTGTGTGTGTGTGTGTGTGTGTGTGTGTGTGCCTCTGCTGTCTCTATAAAAACCTTATTAAATTGTCAGCAGTATCTCTAGTGCAAAACACACAGACGAACACACACACACACGCACACATAGACCATGTGACAGTAAGGGCATAGCTGTTCGTTAAGAAACTAAAAACGCACGCTCACACGTCTTACAGATTACTATTGTGTTCAGAGATCTACTACTGGCTTGGCTGAGATCATAGAGGAAACTCAGCAGGGGACTTCCACTTTTTCACTCACTTATTTTCTGCACGGTGGCCCACAAAAAAAATGATAGTCATTGTTTGCATTTTCTAACTCCATTTGGTCAGGTGACATTAAATAGAGGTCTTTGGCCACGCACACCAGTGGTGGGTTTGGCGTTGTAAAGGATCCATTAGCAGAAAATAGCCTCATCCCTTCTGTAAAATATGGTGGTGGATCCTTGATGTTAAAGGGCCAATTTTGCTTCTGCTGGTCATGGGGCCCTTGTTAAGGTCAACGGCATCATGAACTTTACTCAGTACCAGGACAATTTTAGCCAAAAACCTGGTTGCCTCTGTCAGGAGGCTGGAACTTGGCCACAAGTGGATATTCCAGCAAGACAATAACCCCAAGCACACATCAAAATCCAGAAAGAAATGGTTAATTGACCATAAAATCGACATTTTCCAATGGCCGTCTCAGTCTCCGGACTTGAACCTCATTGAAAACCTGTGCTTTGAATTATTGAAGGCATTCCACAAGCACAGACGAAGGATATCAAGGATCTGGAAAGATTCTGTATAGAGGAACGGTCTAAGATCCCTCCCAATATGTTCTCCAACTCAAAAAACATTTTAGAAAAAGGCTCAGTGACGTTAACCTCACAAGGGGAGGGGGCTGGAGCATTGAAAACAGGGGATGAAATAGTTTGACCCCTATCCTTTTTAGCAAAAAAATATATTCTTGTTAAACAAAATCTCTTTCTCTGAGCAATTGCATTAATACTAAATAATATAATTTTCCCATTTTTGGAGCATACAATATAGCTAAGCATAATTTTGGAAGTGACTGTACATGCCTTTATATGTGGGCCATGTTACCTCTTCAATTCTTAAACAAGACTTTTATGGCAGTGGCTGTTGAGGTTAAAGGGGATATGAAAGCTTGTCTTTGTAATAAACATAAACAGCATCAAACTGAGAGCAGAGAAAAAGCTCCTAAACCCCACAGGAAGTAATAAGCCAACTGGAGATAACAATCAGAAAGGGGGAGCAGAGACAGAGCGAGAGAGGGAGAGAGAGAGAGAGAGAGGTGGCATTGAATGGGTGTATAGGTAGGTAGAGAAATGGAGTCCATATCTTAGACAGCATCGTTGTAGATTTGTTCCCTCTCCACAAAAGACAGGTGACTTCAACCCAAAAGTGATTGGGACAGAAGGGTCCTCTAAGGGAATGGGGAAACATTAGGGAATACTGCTGACGGTCCTGACAGCCCATCCACAGGGAAATGGGAATAACATGAAATACAGAGGCAGATGTGACAGGTGTGAGTATGGACCCTGGACCCAATGAATCAGACAGAGAAGACGACAAATACAGAGCAGAGTATCAAAGGAAATGCCTGTCCTCTTGTTCACATTTTAAATCACCTTTTCTCCCTTTCTTTCCCTCTCTCCCCATTGGGAGAGGATAGCCATTTCCTGTCATTCATGGGAAGGACAAAGTCGAGAGTGAGGGATAGCAAGACAAAGAGAAACAAAGGCAGGGCGATGCAGCCGCGAGGGCGGCAGGTAGCCTAGCGGCTAAGAGTTCTGGACCAATAGCTGAAAGGTTGCTGGTTCGAATCCTTGAGCCGACTAGTTGAAAAATCTGTCGATGTGCCCTTGAGCAAGGTTCTTAACCCTAACTGCTCCTGTAGGTCGCTCTGGATAAGAGCGTCTGCTAAATGACTAAAATGTCAAATGAGGAGAGCGAGACTGAGAGATCCACACAGACAGAGAAATTTAGCAAAAGAAGAAGGGCTACACAGGTGCAAAGCAGGCCGTTGTGCAAGAGAGAGAAGACGAGGTGGGGGGAGGACAGACAGAGATAAAGAGAGTGACGGACAGATGGACGGACGGAGATAGAAACCGACAGACATAGGCACAGAAAGAAAGGGTGGAGGGAGGGGGAGTGTGTCTGTCCGTCTGTCTGTCCCAGGCTACATTCCAGCAGAGTAATCCCACTGACAAAGCCTGGTGAGAGGGCCAGGAACTGACCTAGGGTCTGTCCGTCAGCAGCTGATCTCTCTGATACCACCGACATGGGGAGTGTAACCTATACTCTCATATTCACAGACACACAGGCACGAGCATAGTACACGCATGCAAGAACATACCTAAATGACACATAAACCCAGACATGTACAATACACCTGTACATTGCACTGTACTGCCAATAGTAGCTGTACCTGAACATTAGGTAGAACCTAAACAAAGTTGGCATCTTCATCAAACTGCTTCTCTGAACTTCATTATTTTTCTCATTCACAGTCATAACCTCTCCACTTCCTTCTCCCTCGTTCCTCTTCTCTCTTCCATCCTTCCTCCTCACCTCCAAAGATCATCTTCAGATTATTTCATCATATTCCTGTCTGTCACGCCCCCCCCCCCCCACACATACCCCTCTATGAGCACAGGCAGTGTAGCGTTTCAGTTGTTAACAGAGTGCAGGGGGATGGAGGGAGGTGGAGTTGGGGAGGTGTAGAGGGGATGAGGGGGGATCATGAATGGGTCTCATTCTCCCAGACCAGACTTCAAACAGACCTGTATCAGTCAGCCAGGTGGAGCACCACTGGCCCACAATGCCCGGCGGCAGCCCAAAGGTTTCAGATGTACCGAGTACGCTCTCACACACGACAGACAGACTGACACAATGACCCATGGAATGATCCGACCACACCTTCACACAGACACACACACAGCCACACACACAGCCACACACACAGCCACACACACAGCCACACACACAGACACACACACATCCACACACACATCCACACACACTGGTACTTGATGAGTCAGTAGACTGTAGTAGTGTCTCTGGCCAGCAAGGAGTGAGTTAGCGCTAAATATTTCCAAAACTAAAAACATTGTAATTGGGACAAATCATTCACTAAACCCTAAACCTCAACTACATCTTGTAATAAATAATGTGGAAATTGAGCAAGTGGAGATGACTAAATTGCTTGGAGTAACCCTGGATTGTAAACTGTCATGGTTAAAAACATATTGATACAACAGTAGCTAAGATGGGGAGAAGTCTGTTCATAAAAAAGCTCTGCTCTGCCTTCTTAACAGCACTATCAACAAGGCAGGTCCTACAGGCCCTTGTTTTGTCACACCTAGACCACTGTTCAGTTGTGTGGTCAGGTGACACAAAGAGGGACTTAGGAAAATTGCAATTGGCTCAGAACAGGGCAGCACGGCTGGCCCTTGGATGTACACAGAGAGCTAATATTAATAATATGCATGTCAATCTCTCCTGGCTCAAAGTGGAGGAGAGACTGACTTCATCACTACTTGTATATAGGAGAGGTACTGACATGTTGAATGCACCGAGCTGTCTGTTTAAACTACTGGCACACAACTCAGACACGCATGCATAACCCCCAAGACATGCCACCAGAGGTCTCTTCACAGTCCCCAAGTCCAGAACAGACTATGGGAGGTCCATAGTACTACATAGAGCCATGACTACATGGAACTCCATTCCACATCAAGTAACTGATGCAAGCAGTAAAATTTGACTTAAAAAACATATTAAAAAACCTTATTGAACCGCGGGGACTGTGAAGCAACACAAACATAGGCCCAGACACATGCATACACACACGATAACATACGTACTGTACACACACATACACATGGATTTAGTACTGTAGATATGTGGTAGTGGTGGAGTAGGGGCCTGAGGGCTCACAGTGTGTTGTGAAATCTGTGAATGTATTGTAATGTTTTAAAATCCCAGGAAGAGTAGTTGTCTTGGCAGCAGCAAATGGGGATCCATAATAAATACAAAGACAAACAGATCTAGTCAGATGACATGAAAATAGAGGTCTTTGGCCACACACACTAATTGTGGGTTTGGTCTTCGAAAGAACAATGCATATTCCGAAAATACCTCATCCCTACTGTGAAATATGGTGGTGGATCTTTGGCTATTTTGCTTCCACTGGTCATGGGGCCCTTGTTAAGGTCAACGGCATCATGAACTTTACTCAGTACCAGGACATTTTAGCCAAAACCTGGTTGTCTCTGCAGGAGGCTGAAACTTGGCCGCAACTGGATCTTCCAGCAAGACAATAACCCCAAGCACACATCAAAATCCACAAAGAAATTGTTAATTAACACAAAATCTGCATTTTCCAATGGCCGTCTCAGTCCTCGAACTTGAACCCCATTGAAAACCTGTGGTTTGAATTGAAGAGGGCATTCCACAAGCACAGATGAAGGATATCAAGGATCTGGAAAGATTCTGTATAGAGGAATGGTCTAAGATCCCTCCCAATATGTTCTCCAACTCATAACACATTTTAGAAAAAGGCTCAGTGACGTTAACCTCACAAAGGGAGGGGGCTGGAGCATTGAAAACAGGGGATCCAATCATTCTGATCCCCAACTTTTTTAGATTTTTTTGTATTACTTGATAAAGAAAATATATTTCTCTGAGAAATTGTACTACTATAAAATAATATAAATGTGAAATGTTTTTAGCATACAATACAGCTCAGTATTTGTATTATATTACATGTATCTTTTTTTCTCATCTTTATCAAAGGATCCAAAAATGTTGGACCCCATTGTAGATTGAACATGCTGAGGAAACTCCTCTTTGGGACACAAGGCTGAATTACAGCTGCTGAAGTCAGGATAGGAGAGAGGGGTGATACACACACTCACTCTCTCTCTTTCTCTCTAACACACACCCCTCACACACACAACTGCAGCGCTCCATATTTTATCCACCATTCCTCACATAAAAACCCCTCTCCTCCCACTCGCCTCCACCAGGCGCCTGTGCATTAAACAGTGATCCATCAGAGCGCTGTGTGTCTCTGGGTGGCTTCGGCCAACCAATCGGGCATCAGATAGTAATCCAGATATCACACTGATATCAAGAAAAGAAAGAGAAAGATTAGCTTCTCCTACTGAGACGTTGTGAAAAAACCTCCTTGCTAACTGACTGTGTGTGCAGACTCCAGCTACACAAGTTAAGACATGTACAAAGAGTCCCATAAAAGACTTCAGCTGTTCTACAGATGTAGGATCTTAATTTCATCACCCTGTTGTTGCAGGAAACTTCATGCTCTGCAGGAAATGCAAAAGGCTTCCAAAGTTTGCAATTTCCACTTAAAACTTTCAAACTTGATTTGCCCTATAACAAACAATGTATCAACCCCTACAAAAATGTCCATTAATTATAATCCACACAATAATTTACATTTCTTCTTGCTGTAGGATTATTTTCCTACTGTGAGAAACTGGTCAATTCAGATCCTATATCTGTAAATGCACTGTTTAGACTAAATCCAAAGAACACGAAGCAGACTGAACAGTCTCCAACCTGAAAAACCAAACTTTATTAACTAAGCACATGCACCAAGTCAAACAAACTCACTCATTTAACACTGCACAGAGCTGTGTAATTGAGACAACATTTGCATAGGTAATTGCCGCAGACTAACATTAGGGCTTATTGGTGAGCCTCAATGAATACACCTCATAATACAAGCACAAACCGCTGAGATACACTTATTTCTGGGTAAAGGAATTCATTTGTCATTCAGATGGATTCATAAAGTAATGGAAGCAGCCTCATTCTATGCATTGACTGAATATGACTGCTGCTCTCCCAGTGAATAGACGAGAGACGTACTAGAGAGCCACAGTAGGAATACAGATGAGTACCCGCCCATACACAGGAATGCATTTACAATTCACAGTCCACGGACATATCGGGTCTCTATTACACCAGCCCTACAGCTGCTGCACAGTGGATTCAGTTGGCAGCAAATACTCAATGACATCCTATAGCTGAGTATACAAATGCATTAACCATTAATGACATGAAAGGGCAACAGAGTTGTGAATGCAGTGTATGGCAACATCAGGCCATAGACTGTAATATGAGTATTATGGGATGTAGACTTTCCTCTGTGGATTTATATGGCTCACATAAAAGAGGTATGAAGTTGTGCAGTACAAGAGAAAGTGCACGTAGAGCTGTCTAGAGAGAATTATGGAAAGACGGGGACGCAAATGGACAGACTTAAAGGGTCCCCATGCTTCCCATTCGAAACACTTTGGAAGAATTTGTGCATATATTATGACCAACGTTTTGTGACGTAATTGTTTGTTTTGGGTCTTCGGGAAAGGTTTTTCAGGCACACAAAATGTTTGATGCAAGCTGAAGTCAGTAGCAGAGGTCTTCGCCCCTTCGATGGAAACTGGTCAACAGTAGGGATTCTTCAATGAAGGTGTTTGTTGTCATTCAACGAGAAACGCCTCGTTTTCATGCAAAACAAAAATACTTGATAAATACTGTAAGAAAGATGTAGAATTGCAAGACTAAGAGCTCCTCAACAAAACGTCATAATTAATAACAGATTTCTTGAGTTATCTTAGATTAATTCTGACTATTTTGAGGAAGTGCATACTGGCTACGGCCTCTCAAGATGGAACAACAGTACTATTGTCTCTTTTATCTAGTTTTTCAAGCGAAACGCCGAAGCATTGCTGGCAAAAAACACTAAAGTAACAAATGGACTCTGATGCAGTATGTGCTACAATAGTCCACAAACACAAACACTCCCTCCCCCTTTCCATGGGAAACAAGGCTGCCACTTCCTGTGCCCGCGGGCCTCAACCAATCACCATCAGATAAGAGATAAGCCAACCCACCATCCATTTGGAGCCAGGCGGGGGCGGTCGCATGACTGCCGCGCCAATCTTGATAAGGGGGTGCTGTATCTGCCCCCTTCTGAAATGTCCCCTTTTATCCATAGCCCCTTGCTCCCGTCTGCCTCCCCTGTCCCGGCCGGTGCCCCCTAGACTGGCCTTGCTGTGGTGGTGTGGCGGGCTGTAGCAGGCTGGAGGGCCCCTCTCTCTCTGTGGCCTGGGCTTTGTGTTTGTGCTGCAATTATGACTCTCTCTCATCCGCCCCTGCTCCCCTGTGACCTCTGGCCAGGGTCAGGCCCCTGGACGTCCCCTCCGACACACACAATGGACCTCCATTCATGGCCTGGAGAGAGAAGGAGACTAGAGGAGTGCAGGCCCTATCCTCCATCAAATCTCTCTATTCCGTCTGTCTGACCAGCGCTGGCCCCTTAGCTTCCACCCTCATCCGTCTAGCGACTGGCCTCCTCCCTGCCGACACCCGTTCTCCCACTCAACCACCATCCCCCTGTTCCTACCTGCCCATGTCACTGAGATACCCTAGATCTAGTGGTCCAGTGGAGAGCTGCCCCTCCTGGCACTCCCTTCCTAGAGTTGCAGTCTGTGTCTGTAGCCCCCTGGGGGAGCTCTGGTGTAACTGGTCTAGGAGCTGCTTTCTATCCAATCTGGCACTAGTAGGAACTAGCTGGAACTTGCCTCTTCAGATAAAGCCCTCAATTCTGGGGACTCATTCCATACAACCAAGTATATCATTTATCTCACCAAATTTCAAATAGGCTATTTCACAATACATCTCATGCTGGATGCCCAGGATGCCCACTATAGTAGTGTCACCTGCTGTCTTCTATAGAGTGTGCTGAAGTCCCCGTCAGCTGAAACGTGAGTGACGGTTCCAGTCAGAGAGGGAGGGGCCTTTCCCCTCAGGGCGGTCAGAGAGGGGAGGGCAGCATCAGGGGTGGAACAGTGGGTGTATGGGGGGTACAGTGCTGGTGTTGATGGGTGGGCGGTAGGCAGGGCAGCTGGGATTTAAATGGAGATTGAGCCCCTAGGGGTAAACCTGGCCAGGCAGGAGCTGCTGTCAGATTAGTCTGAGAGAGAGAGATAACCTTTACTGCCCCTATGGAGGAGAGGAGAGGGGAAAAGGGGGAGGGCTGGAGGGATGCAGTGTGTGTAAGTTTATGTGTTTAACCCCACATTGCTGCATGGCAGGAGGCAGCTGCAGAGGCCTTTTCTAAAGGAGTGATGGGCTGGTAAAGCAGCATGGTAAGACCACACCACACAGACACAACATCTATCACTGACCGCTTGCATCACAGACAGACAGAAACACCACTACATAACACAGAAACAGACAGACAGACGACAGACAGACGACAGACAGACAGACAGACAGACAGACAGAAGACAGACAGACAGACAGACAGACAGACAGACAGACAGACAGAGACAGACAGACAGATCTACTTTCTTAATTTGATCACTCTGTTATCGCAGATCAGGAAATACAAATTGTAGTGTATTGAAGGTTTATAAAAAGCTGCTAAAGTTTGTAATTTCCACTTTAAAATGTCCTTGATTTGCCCTAACTAAAAAGTACCAACCCCTACAATAATGTCCATTAACTAGAATCCACATAATAATTCACATTTCCTGTGACAAGCAGGGTCAAATTAAGATGTGCATCTGTACAAACAGACACACACAGAAAGACACAGTCTTTTATTTATTTATTTATTCAACCTTTATTTAACTAGGCAAGTCAGTCAAACAAATTGATTAACAGATGTGTATGCGCACCACACACACACCACACACACACCACACACACACACACACACACACACACACACACCCACACACACACACACACACACACCAAAACAAACAGAGAGACAGACAAAAGAAAATTAAACACAAATGTGTTTTGTCATTGCTGTGCTCCTGGATGATCAGTTAGAGGTTGAGACACACGTTTATACAATAGAGGGACACAGCGCCTAGTTTAATTCACATGAGAAAGACCCGCAGGTATGTGTTTGAAAACAACCCAGGCCACTGACCAGCAGCATTCAGCCCCCATGGCCACCTCAACTCCTTCTATATGCTCAAAGGGGAAATGATTATAAACATATACGGGCATGGACGCACACAGTCACATACCTCTTAAAAACAACTATTGTACGGTTAACAAAATGGCGTCTAGCAGTTATTTGACAGTAATATAAAGAACATCTAGACAGATACACTCTCAATCAATCCAATTTTGTTGTGGAAAATGATGTGTGGAGTTTTGGTTCTTGCTATAACTGGACTTATACTGTGAATTAGCATTTTTTGCATGAGTGTGATCAGTAGATTTGCGGTAATGTTATAAAACAGGTCACTTTGGCTAAGTAGTCCCATTGTCCACTCTGAGACTTTCACCCACATTACTGAATATTTCTGTCATTTACTGAACCATATCCAATACTTTGCAGGCGGGAAAAAATTTAAACAAGTATTGAGGCAAGTAATGGCTGATTGATTTATAGAGAGATTGATCTACCTGATAAATGATTGATTGATTGACTGACTAGCAGAGGATTGATGGACCTAACAAGCATCTCTGTGATTTACTAAGGACATAGCTACTGTATCTGATGTCCAATACACTAACCTTAGATGGAAAAGACTTATGTCCACTACTGTTGTTGCTTCACAGGCTTTAGGGTATTTTCATCCAAATGCAAACACATTAGGGCTAACCTTTACTTCTTAACCTCTCTGTTTTCCTGCTTCACACTTTGAGAGGAACATTGCAAATTGCATTTCCTTGTGAAATCAAGAGAAACCGCTACAAAACTCTCAAACTGTCCTGTTACAACACAGTATAGGGGACTGTTTCTATCTATTGGATAAAACCAACCACATGCACACATGGCCTGTTGGCTGGCTGCAGGGGATTTGTGGGGCGGCACGCGAGCAGGGTCGTGGCAGAGCCCCCACCTGGCAGCTGTATTGTGTAGTGACAGTAGAGGGACGTGGGGCTCACAGAGAGGGGGGGCCGCTGCTAGAAAGAGAGAATAGACAGGTGCAGTAAATCTTCTCAACGGGGAGAGAGGGACAGAGAAAAAAGGGGAGAGGAGGTGGTAGAGGTCTGAAAACAATGACTGCTCTTTTTTGCAGGTGCCTGTGGTGTGTTTGGTGGTGTGGGTGTGTGTGTGTGGACGTGTTTAACTATTCTTGTGGAGACCCAACAAAAATGTAGGGTTAAGTTTAGAATTACTTTAAGGGTTAGGAGCTAGGGTTAGTTTTAGGTTAGGGTTAGGAGCTAGAGTTAGTTTTAGGGTTAGGGTTAGCTTTAGGGTTAGGGTTAGGGAAGCTAGGGTTAGTTTTATGGTTGGGTTAGGAGCTAGAGTTAGTTTTAGGATTAGGGATAGGAGCTAGGGTTAGTTTTAGGGTTAGGGTTAGGAGCTAGAGTTAGCTTTAGGGTTAGGGTTAGCTTTGGGGTTAGGTTAGGAGCTAGGGTTAGTTTTATGGTTGGGGTTAGGAGCTAGAGTTAGCTTTAGGGTAGGGTTAGTTTTAGGGTTAGGGATAGGAGCTAGGGTTAGTTTTATGGGGGGGTTAGGAGCTAGAGTTAGCTTCAGGGTTAGGGTTAGTTTTTAGGGTTCAGGTTAGGAGCTAGAGTTAGCTTTAGGGTTATGGGTTAAGGTTAGGTTTTTGGGTTAAGGTTAGGGTTTAGGGTAAGAGTACGGCTTAGGCTAGGTTTAGGGTTAGGGCTTAGGGAAAATAGGATTTTGAAGGGACTGAATTGCGTGTCCCCCCAATGTTAGCTGTACAAGACTGTGTGTGTGTGTGTGTGTGTGTGTGTGTGTGTGTGTGTGTGTGTGTGTGTGTGTGTGTGTGTGTGTGTGTGTGTGGGTGTGTGTGTGGTGTGTGTGTGTTGTGTGTGTGTGTGTGTGTGGTGTGTGTGTCCAGTCAGTAAAATGAAACAAACTAAAGATAATGTATGAAAGACTATGTTCTTTGGTATGAATCATCTCTTCTATCAGTCCTAAACAAGTGAAGTGTTTCATATTGGATCAAAGCTGGGATTGGTATTTGTGTAACTATCTCCTAAACCTGTCATTTGGTTCACATCACGCAGGTGTGTGCATAATTTGACCATTAACTACATGATGACTATAACCTGTGAGAGAGGATTCTCAGTCATCTGAAAGAGAATTATCATGACAGTTTAAACTGGAAGACCGTAAAGTTAATTTATATTAACTATAAACTGGGATACCACCTTAGAGGTATGAGGGTGGTCTGAACATCTTCAAAGGAAAGTCAACAATGGTTTAAGAGTGTTTGATATTTGTTTGTGTGTGTGTTGTGTCTTTTGTTTTACTATCCTTGTGGGGGACCAGAAGTCCTCACAAGGATAAAGATTTGGACAGAGTGTGTAACGCGTGTCGTTTGTAGTTGAAGAAGAAGTGGACCAAAACGCAGCATGGTAAGTGTTCATGATATTTATTACCAAGAAACACTCAAAACAATAAATAACCAAAAAAAAAAAAAACGAAAGCGAACAGTTCTATCAGGCACAGAATGCTAAACAGAAAATAACTACCCACAAAACACAGGTGGGAAAAGGCTGCCTAAGTATGATTCCCAATCAGAGACAACGATTGACAGCTGCCTCTGATTAGGAACTCTACTCGGTCACAACAAAGAAATATCAACATAGAATGCCCACCCCACATCACACCCTGACCTAACCACATAGAGAAATAAAACGGCTCTCTAAGGTCAGAGCGTGACGGAGTGGGGAGTTTTGTCGGTCCCCACGAGGAATAATGCTATTCAAGTGGTCTGAATACTCTCCGAATGCACTATAAATAATATACCTTTTAACACAAACTGTAGTAACACTGTGGTAATTATAGTACCTGTTTTATCCAGGAAAGAAAATTAATTTATGAACAAACTCCTATTCTTTCTATTGCTATTCAATATTACATCCTGAGTATGATGCCTGTATCAATTAACTAACTGTACGTTTTAAAAGCTGGTGATACATTTAGCAAGATTTATGAATAACCCCACTGAATAAAGCAAGGAGGGAGGAGAAGGAGAGGTCAGAGAGGGAAAGGAGATAGTAGAGGAGAGTAGAGAGGGAAAGAGAGAAAGGAGATAGTAGAGGAGTAGAGAGAGAGAGAAAGGAGATAGTAGAGAGTAGAGAGGGAAGAAAGGAGATAGTAGAGGAGAGTAGAGAGGAAGAGAGAAAGGAGATAGTAGAGGAGAGTAGAGAGGAAGAGAGAGATAGTAGAGGAGTAGAGAGGAGAGAGAGAAGGAGATAGTAGAGGAGAGTAGAGAGAGAGAGAGAGAGAGAGGGATAGTAGAGGAGTAGAGAGAAAGAGAAAGGAGATAGTAGAGGAGAGAGAGGGAGAAGAGAAGAGTGAGAGGAGAAAGGAGTAGTAGAGAAGAGAGGAGAGAGAGAGAAAGGAGATAGTAGAGGAGTAGAGAGAGAGAAAGGAGATAGTAGTGAAGGTTCTAACCTCTGCTCCTTTGGTCCATCTCTCTGTGATTATCTGGAGAAGAGGGGAGGTGATGGAGGGAGAAACCGAGACAAAGACAGACAGACAGACAGAGAGAGAGGAAAAGAAGATTGAAGAGAGAGAGAAGAGAGTGAGAGAGAGAGAACGTTGTGAAATAGAGAGAAGAGAGTGTGAGAGAGAGCTAGAGAGTGTGAGAGAGAGAGAAGAGAGTGAGAGAGAGAGAGAGAGGAAGAGAGTGTGTTCTGGTTATCATTTCACCATTGATATTAGTGCTTCAATAATAGGCAGCACGTGCTAAATATTATTGTGAATGATGGCTATTACACTCCTTTGTAATGAGATACAGCCCTCACAGACCCATCTTAGCCCCTCTCCCCTTCCAACCTCCTAACCCTCCATTTACTGTATGTGGGACGTGTGAGTCTGTTTGTCTGAGTGTGTGTGTGTGTGGTGTGTGTGGTGTGTGTGTGTGTGTGTGTGTGTGTGTGTGTGTAGAAACTGCTCCTCCATCCACTCACTGCAAATGAGTGGCGCAGCGGTCTAAGGCACTGCATCTCACTGCAAGAGGTGTCACTACAGTCCCTGGTTTGAATCCAGCTGAATCACATCCGGCTGTGATTGGGAGTCCCATAGGGTGGTACCCAGTTTGGCCTAGCATTGTCCGAGTTTGATGGGGGTAGGCCGTCATTGTAAATAAAATTTGTCTTAACTGACTTGCCTGGCTAAATGAACAAATAAAAGACTGAGAGAAGGCGTGTGTGAGAGAGATATCCATCCATGTTCTCTAATCCATATCACAGACTCTCTCCCTCCTTCCTATTCTCAGATCTCATTCAGATGCAGGACTTTAGGACTTCACTCCCACATCTCCCTTTTAGAGAATTATTCCAATTAAAGAGAAACTTTCCCAGATAAAGGCTCAGAAGTTCTCTGAAGGTTGTGAATGGAGAGTCATCTCTCAGAATTCATGATCATTGAGATTAGGACGAGTTTGATATGGACCAAAGAACCAAAGGTCAAGCACTGAGATAGGAAGCCAAAACAATTAGACTCTAACACAATGCACATAAAACCTTCCACATGAAGTGGTTTGGATAGACATGCACTTTACTAGATTTATAGTCACACAAGAATACAAACCAATATATACATTATTCAGTAGTAAAACTGTAGAAGACAACACTTGTTTGATTGTGTAAAGAATCAGAGACAAACAAGACAAATGTGATTGATTTGAGGATCCTGGTGTGTGATCCCAAACATCCCTAATCACTATAATTTAATACATGTAATTCGTATGCAATTACACAGAGCCAATAGAGACAGAGGTCACCGATGTCATGTATGGAGACTGCAGGTTAACCCTGTGTGATTGGCTGGGTTATATCTGAAGTAGGAATCACAACATGGAGACAGAGGATAGGAGAGCGAAGGAGGGAAGAGCGAAGGAGGAGAGAGTGAATGAGGGAGAGCGAAGGATGGAAGGAGGGAAGGAGGGAGAGAGAGAGAGAGGAATCGTGATAACATGCATGATGAAACCACAGGCACAGCGATGACATAAATCTAAGGGCCTTGGAGGGCGGAGGGCAGCAAGAGATAAACATTCAGAGAGAGTTAGAGAATGAAAAAGAACTGGAGAGGAGAGAGAGAGAGAGTTAGAGAATGAAAAATGATGGAGAGAGAGAGATTGGAAAGAGAGAGAAGGAAAAAAAGAGAGCGAGAGAGAGAGAGAGAGAGAGAGAACAGGGACTGCTGTACTTTCTCACACTACATGAGACAGACACTGACACTATAGCCTTTATTTGCCCTCCCTTCTCTCTATTCAGTGAAGAAGAGGAGTTAAAATGTCCATTCCCCTCCTGTTCTAAATCTATTAAACCCCCCTGTCTCTGTGTCTCTACGGCCCCTACCAGCTTCACAACCACACTCATCCTTTATAAAAAACACTCTCTCTCTCTCTCTTTTACAGTACAACACCCTTTCTTGCTCTCTCTCACACAACAGTGTCGAGGGCAGTAGATTACTACTGCCCCCCAGAGGAAGAATGTAGAACACATCAAACCCAAGGAAGAAACCACTGCAGTGAGTCAGGTTGTGTCAAAGAAGGAACATGCCAAATATTCCAGTGAGGATGAACAGAGACATTTCAAAAGAGAACAACTGTGAAGAGAGAGTCCAACAGACTTAGTACAACACTGTAGCAGACAGCAAGCCAACTGCAAATACATCCTTTTTACAGGTCTAAAAGTCACATGCATGCCAGTACACATACTAACATAATGACAGGCTGTGAGAGCACAGAGCAGGAAATAAATGGTATGGCCATTTTGTCAGCAGCACCAACATCCCCTGTGTGGGAGTAGATGTGGGAGGAGAGGGGAAGAAAAGGATGAGTGTGGTGGTCGGAGGAGGATCTGTGTCTGGTTGTGTTTTGGGTCGAACCTTGGTATCAGTGTGTTATCTGGCTATTCATGGTCCATTACAGCGCTGCTTTATGACCCCAATCAGAGCAGGGCCAGCAGATAAGGGTCAATCAGAGCTCAGAGGGCTGATAAGAGCCAATCAGAACAGGGGAGTGATAAGGAGCAGACCTGGTCTGCAGGTGAGTTAAGGATCTGTAGAAACGAGGACTGGCCCAGACCCACGCAAACCACACACACACACACACACACACACACACACACACCCACACACACACACACCACACACACACACACACACACCACACACACACACACACACACACACACACACACACACACAGTGTAACTGTCTCTAACTCAGCTCGAGTGCACACACTTGACCTTGGTAACTGTCTGCAATCCCAATA
This sequence comes from Salmo trutta, assembly GCF_901001165.1. Lineage (NCBI taxonomy): Eukaryota > Metazoa > Chordata > Actinopteri > Salmoniformes > Salmonidae > Salmo > Salmo trutta. Next base: position 32,629,421 of record NC_042970.1, on the reverse strand, counting down.
TGTTAATGGAGATGAATGAATGCTCTTTTATTCTGGTTACTGGACATTGACACCACTGAACCTTTAATGTTGGAGGTCCACTGCTGCTTAAAGGGGAAGTTTACAGAGAAAAACAGAATGTCAGCCAGAGGAGAATGTTTAGCTCAGAAAGAGAATTTCTCACACAGTAACAGTATGTATACAGCACACTCAATCAGCTATTCAGTTAGTCCTGTTTAACTAACACACACACACACACACACACACGTGCACACACACAAACACAACCCGCGCAGACACATGTAAGTATGCACGCGCACACACACAAGGAGAGACCTCGTCCCGTGTGAAGAAGACGTGGCAGACGAGCCCAGAGTGACTGGAGATCTACAGTAAATCAAGCCCATATAGGCAGCGAGCGCTCTCTCTCTCTCAGAGAACACTACCGAGTCGTCCATCACTGCCTTATCAACATGTGATTGATCAGAATTACATTTCAGACCACATTCTCCATCCCAGCCTCTGATTGACTGATGCCAGGGCCGCCAACTGGGCAACTGAGAGGGTGAAGTGGGTGAGGCTGTCTATGGAGATGCCAAGTGCCCAATTCCAAGAGGTTGTAGCTCTGGTTGCACTACATCACATCATATTAAAGCATATCACATTATGTCATATCATATATCGGTGGGGAATTCAGTACAGATGATCTGATGGTTTTCCAAAACCTCCAAACAATGGATTGACCTCAAACAGATGCATGATTAGGAGCACGGAATGTTGAGTAACAACTATTTACATAACTAAACACATCAGGGATTCTGTTTCAGATCAAGTCCAGCAGAATGGTAACTGTTCGCCACAGCGCTTTATCCTGCCAGGACCAGGGACATACACAGAGTCGGACTGAGGACACGTTTTGGTGTAGAATTCAGAGGGCACGGTCAAACTGTCTGTAAACATCTGTAGAAAAGTCCTAGAATGATGTCATGGTGTATGTCTGGATGGGTCGTTCCAGAACAGGACGAAGAGGCATGGACACGCTCAGCTGTTCGCTCCAAAACAACAGCACAGAGATTCCAAGACCAAACAAGAGTTCAACTATTAGGCGCTTATTACATATATCAACAATTAAAGCCTTGAAGCAACTTGAAACTTTAATGCAATGAGTGACATTGGAGTGAGAGAGGAGGAAGGTGAGGCGGGGCGGGGCAAGCTACGAGATGATCAGAGGGAGAGGGAGGGAACAAGACGCAGAGCAAGAGAGTGGAGAGGGTGGAGGAGAGGAGGGGTGGAGGGGGTAGGATGGAGTGGAGGGGGGTAGGATGGAGTGGAGGGGGTAGGATGGAGTGGAGGGGGTAGGATGGAGTTGGAGGGGGTAGGATGGAGTGAGTGGGGTAGGATGGAGTGGAGGGGGTAGGATGGAGTGGCGGGGGTAGGATGGAGTGGAGGGTTGAAGGGTGACAAAAGGGTGGTGGGGGAGTTTGAGGAACTTCAAACTGATCTTTGAGGAAAATGAGAGCGTTTTGGCCCGCACAGAGATCACAGGCTGCAATTATATCAGTGGGGCAGCTGGAGTGATGGAGGCGATAGCACTACTAGTGCTCATGCTAACGGCACAGGAATTCTGGCATTTGCAGCTCAGGACCCCCCCTGCCCCACCTCCCTCCAGCCCCCGCCAGCAGAGAAAAGCCCTTTACTCCTCTCAGAGGGGTTGTCTAAGGGTCAACCGGAGGTCAGGTACAGGAAGGAGCTGGGGAGTGCAGGACACCCAATCACCAGGCCCCATCTGATGGCGCCATCTCGCGTTTCTGTTTGTTTCTAATGAATTCTTGGGATTGAGTATTTTTTTTACACAGGCACGATGGGTAGGCCTTCCCCCATAACTGGGAATGTGAAAACCGTTGGTTATGTACATGGTGTTAAACTTATGCAAGTTAGTTATATACAGTGATGGGGAGTAGTGAACTAGATGTAGTTCAACTAGTGATTTCACTACATTTTGCAGTAGCTTGGTGGTAGTTGAACTAAATTAAAAATCTTGGAAGTGTTTCAGTAGTTAATTACTTTTTTTGACATGTAGCGGTGTAATAACTACTGGAACTGCACATTACGTTTAAAAAAAATAAAAAATAAAAATATGGGTGAAGAAGGCAAGAATTTCCGTAGTTTTCGGCATCAGACCGAACTTATTCTCACTTGAAACATTGTTTTTTTTAAAAGGCTAAATGACATATCTGTTAACATCTGACTCCAGAATGATGTGTTTTTGCAATTTGTAGTCTATGACATTTCAGATTTAGAAATGAAAATGTATCACAAAGTAGTTTGGATGTAGTGAACTACTTTTTCAAAGTAACTTAGTTAAGTAAAACTATATTTTTCTTAAGGGTAGATTTAGTGTAGTTTAACTTCTTCCTGTGTGAAGTAATTGGTAGCTTGTTAAAATATTTTTAAGAGTAGCTTCCCCCAACACTGGTTATAGATGAAACCAAAATGGAGACCATGAGAGTTGGCTATTTACAGTGTTAACAAAACTACAAACATAACAGTGAGAGGCTACACTCTAAAAAGAAAAGGTTCCTGGAGTATCCTTTAGGGGTTCTTCAAACTGAAACAGTGGGGGAACACCTATAAGTTCTTTGAATAACTCTTTAAAATAGTTCTTCAAAGAACCCCTTTTAATGGATCCTCAAAGACCTTTTGAAGAACCTTTTGGGGTTAATCTTTGAACTACCCCGCTCCCCTATTATTAGTATTATTAATAATAATAATACACATAACAACAACACAACATTTTTGTTGTCAGTGTTTATTATCATTTTCGTGACAAAGAAAAATCCAAATAGGAGGTAAACTCACAGCAGAGCCCCAAGTCCAATGAGTTTATCCTCTGGCATGTTGATGTTAATGTGGTGATGTTCTCCGTATCCATAGCCAGAATGATTTAGCAGTGCATGGTGATCAAACAGATTTCCTGTTATATTCATCAGAGGTGTAGAGAGGGAGAAGTCTGGGAATGCCAAAAATAATAATTATACAGATGATTAACAAACATGCATACAACATATTCATACCTTGGTTTTTCTGGTGAATGTGAATAAAAAAAAAACAGTTTTGATAATGGTTTTCATACACATACTTTGTCCATAATGTAGAGGCCTATGGGATATTCATTGAAGTGGTAAGGGAGGAAGATGGTAAATGTGATCTGCATAACATAACATACCAATAGACATAGCGTTGTATGCCTCCTCGTCTGTATACCTGCAGACACAGACACAAAAGTGAGCAGTTCAGTCATCTGCACCCAATACAGCTAGCCTTCAACATATTCTTATAGCCTACATATTCTTACCTCTTTGTTGATTGATAACCATTGAATTGTGTCCATTTTCTGTTTTAGAAAGATTTGCACAAATATAAAAAGATAGAGGCTATCATCGTAAACAATAGGAATTTAGATCATACAAGGGACAAACCTTACCTTAAATTGAGGAGATCTTTACATTTTTCAGTTATGTGCCTGCACCTGTTGTCCTTTCAAATTCAAATCTAAATGTTTCAGTTGGGCAGTTTAGGTTCCTGCAAGAACCCCCACCAACTAAGGAGGTTCCTTGATAAACCCCACCTCCTATGGGGTTCTTGGAATAACCTTTTGGGGGAAATTTCCAGTGCCAAGAACCCTAAGGTTCTTCAAAGAACTTTGAGGATCTTAGAAGAACCCCTGTTGAACCCCTCATTTAGAGTGTAGAGACAGGAGGGAAGGGTTAGTGGTCATAGAAGTAGGACCAGATCATACCAGGGATATGGGACATGGAATTGGACATGGGGGGCAGAGTCATGGCGTAGGGTTTTGCTCCCTGAGACCCTGTTCTTATGAAGGCTGTGTGTGTGCAGAGAGATCCCTATCAATTGAAGTCCCGGAAAGGGGAGACCCAGAGGAAAATGGCTAACTGATGTAGGCATCCATACATGTTACAGTATCCTTAGCATAACCACTTCCTCTCTCTAGAAGGATTCCCTATCCTCCAGACCAGTCCATCTTCATCACAATCCAACCACACAACCACAGAGTGATAGAATGACTGGTTTATGGTAGGGAAGTAAGGTTGTGTGTGTCTTAAGGGGATTTGTGGTGAATCCACAAGCCAACAACAACAACACACATCAATCAATCAAAGGATGGCTTCCTGTCTCTCTGTAGACTACTGCTTTTAGATACTCTACCCTGTTGTCATAGCAACGCCTCTCATCTTTGGGTGTTGTAGAGGGAGGGACGGACAACAAAGGAGGTTGTGCTTCACACGCACACACACACGCACACACACCTCAGTCCTTCCTCCATATTGTTGCCCCTACAACGGGTTAAACACGTACACTGAACATACACATTGACATGTTTAAAGTGTTCTTATCCTACTGGACATATTATGAAGCACACCAAACACACCGAACACCCACAAACCTCCCCACGACCCCTTCACACACACCAACACTCCACAAACCTCCCCACGACTCTTTCACACACACCAAACAATCCACAAATCCCCACGACTCCTTCACACACACCAAACACATCCACAAACCTCCCCCGACCCCTTCACACACACCAAACACATCCACAAACCTCCCCACGACCCCTTCACACACACCAAACACATCCACAACCTCCCCACGACTCCTTCACACACACCAAACATCCACAAACCTCCCCACGACCCCTTCACACACACCCAAACACTCCACAAACCTCCCCACGACTCCTTCACACACACCAAACACCCACAAACCTCCCCACGACCCCTTCACACACCCAAACACATCCACAAACCTCCCCACGACCCCTTCACACACACCAAACACATCCACAAACCTCCTCACGACCCCTTCACACACCAAACATCCACAAACCTCCTCACGTCCCCTTCACCACACCAAACACCCAAACCTCCTCACGACCCCTTCACACACACCAACACATCCCACAAACCTCCCCACGACCCCTTCACACACACCAAACACATCCACAACCTCCCCACGACCCCTTCACACACACCAACACATCCACAAACCTCCCCCACCCACGACCCTTCCACCACCAAACACATCCACAACCTCCCCACGACCCCTTCACACACCCAAACACATCCACAAACCTCCCCACGACCCCTTCACACACACCAAACACATCCACAACCACCCCACGACCCCTTCACACACACCAAACACACACTTCACCTCCCACTCACCCTCCTCCCTGGGTAGGACTTCTCCTGATATGTAAATAAAGGGAGGGGCATAGTGGGGGAGGGAGAGGGAGAGAGACAGAGAGGACAGAGAGAGACAGAGAGAGAGAGAGAGTGAAGAACAAACACCATTGTAAATACAACCCATATTTATGTTTATTTATTTTCCCTTTTGTACTTTAACTATTTGCACATTGTAACACTACTGTATATATACATAATATGACATTGGTAATGTCTTTATTCTTTGGAACTTCTGTGAGTGTAATGTTTACTGTTAATGTTTTATTATTTATTTCACTGTTGTATATTATCTACTTCACTTGCTTTGACAATGTTAACATGTGTTTTCCATACCAATAAAGCCCTTTGAATTGAATTAACTTAATTTAATGGAGAGAGAGCGAGAGGGAGAGAAAGACTGGAGAGAGAGACTGGAGAGAGACCCCCTTGAGAGCGACTGGAGAGAGAAACTGGAGAGAGACCACCTTGAGAGAGACTGGAGAGAGAGACTGGAAAGAGACTCTTGAGAGAGACTGGGAGAGAGACTGGAGAGAGAGACTGGAGAGTGAGACTGAAGAGAGAGACTAGAGAGAGAGACTGGACAGTGAGACTGGAGAGAGAGACTGGAGAGAGAGACTGGAGAGCGAGACTCTTGAGAGAGACTGGGGAGAGAGACTGGAGAGAGAGACTGGAGAGAGAGACTGGAGAGCGAGACTCTTGAGAGAGACTGGAGAGAGAGACTGGAGAGCGAGACTCTTGAGAGAGACTGGAGAGAGAGACTGGAGAGAGAGACTGGAGAGAGAGACTGGAGAGAGAGACTGGAGAGAGAGACTGGAGAGAGAGACTGGAGAGTGCTGTGGGGTGAGACAGGGATCCAGCTTGAGACCCACCTCTTCAACATATCAACGAATTGGCCGGTGCACTAGAACAGTCTGCAGCACCCTACTAGTCAAATGTCTACTGATGATCTGTGGTTCTGTCCACCAAGGAGGGCCTACAGCAGCATCTAGATCTTCTGCACAGATTCTGTCAGAACTGGGCCCTGACAGTAAATCTCAGTAAGACAAAAGTAATGGTGTTCCAAAAAGGCCCAGTTGCCAGGACCACAAATATAAAATTCCATCTAAACACCGTTGCCCTAGTGTACACAAAAAAACTATACCTACCTCGCCTAAACATCAGCACCACAAGCTGTGACCGATCTCAGAGACAAGGCAAGAAGGGCCTTCTACGCCATCGAAAGGAACATAACATTTGACATCCTAATTAGGATCTGGCTAAAAGTACTTGAATCAGTTTTAGAACCCATTGCCATTTATGGTTGTGAGGTCTGGGGGTCCGCTTACCAACCAATAATTCACAAAATGGGGACAAACAGCAAATTGAGACTCTGCATGTAGAATTCTTCAAAAACATCTTCCATGTACAACGCAAAACACCAAATAATGCATGCAGAGGCATAATTACCCAATACCCGCTAATTATCAAAATCCAGAAAAGAGCAGTTAAATTCTACAACCACATAAAAGGAGGTGATTCCCAAACCTTCCATAACAAAGCCATCACCTACAGAGAGATGAACCTGGAGAAGAGTCCCCTAAGAAAGCTGGTCCTGGGGCTCTGTTCACAAACACAAACAGACCCCACAGAGCCCCAGGACAGCAACACAAATAGACCCAACAAAATCATGAGAAAACAAATAGGTAATTACTTGACACATTGGAAAGAATTTACAAAAAAACTGAATAAACTGGAATGCTATTTGGCACTAACAGAGAGAACACAGTGCAGAATACCTGACCACTGTGACTGACCCAAATTTAAGGAAAGCTTTGACTATGTACAGACTCAGTGAGCATACTGTAGACTTTTCAATGGAGAGGAAGCCGCCGTAGGCAGACCTGGCTCTCAAGAGAAGACAGGCTATGTGCACACTGCCCACAAAATGAGGTGGAAACTGAGATGCCCTCCCTAACCTCCTGCCAAATATATGTCCCTCAGATTACAC